>NW_027473525.1:87134-116093 GCF_050947335.1 Megachile rotundata | reverse complement strand
TCATATTATTAGCCATACTACGCTTATATGATCGACAGAACGACAATTACTATACTTATTACACTCACTGTTATCAATCTAACTCATATTATTAACCATATTATGCAAATATGATCGATAGAACGACAATTACTATACTTATTACTCTTATTATTATCAATCTAACTCATATTATTAGCCATAAGATGCTTAAATGATCGAATAGAACGACAATCACTATACTTATTACTCTTATTATTATCATTCTAACTCATATTATTAGCCATATTATGCTTATATGATCGATAGGACGACAATTACTATACTTATTACTCTTATTGTTATCAATCTAACTCATATTATTAGCCACATTATGCTTATATGATCGATAGAACTACAATTTCTATACTTATTACTCCTATTATTATCAATCTAACTCATATTATTAGCCATATTATGCTTATATGATCGATAGAACGACAACTACTATACTCATTACTCTTATTATTATCAATCTAACTCATATTATTAGCAATATTATGCTTATATGATCGATAGAACCACAATTACAGTACTTATTATTCTTATTTTTATGAACCTAATTCATATTATTGGCCACATTATGCTTATATGATCGATAGAACTACAATTTCTATACTTATTACTCTTATTATTATCAATCTAACTCATATTATTAGCCATAAGATGCTTAAATGATCGATAGAACGACAATCACTATACTCATTACTCTTATTATTATCAATCTAACTCATATCATTAGCCATATTATGCAGATATGATCGATAGAACTACAATTACTATACTTATTACTCTTATTATTATCAATCTAACTCATATTATTAGCCATATTATGCTTATATGATCGACAGAACGACAATTACTATACTTATTACACTCACTGTTATCAATCTAACTCATATTATTAACCATATTATGCAAATATGATCGATAGATCGACAATTACTATACTTATTACTCTTATTATTATCAATCTAACTCATATTATTAACCATATTATGCTTATATGAGCAATAGAACTACAAGTACTATACTTATTACTCTTATTATTATGAATTTAACTCATATTATTAGCCATATTATGCTAAAATGACCGATAGAACGACAATTACTATACTTATTACACTCACTATAATCAATCTAACTCATATTATTAACCATATTATGCAGATATGATCGATAGGACGACAATTACTCTACTTATTATTCTTATTTGTATCAATCTAACTCATATTATTAACCATATTATGCAGATATGATCGATAGGACGACAATTACTATACTTATTACACTTATTATCATCAATCTAACTCATATTATTAACCATATTATGCAGATATGATCGATAGGACGACAATTACTATACTTATTACTCCTATTTTTATCAATCTAACTCATATTCTTAGCCATATTATGCTTATATGATCGATAGAACGACAATTACTATACTTATTACTCTTATTATTATCAATCTAACACATATTATTAACCATACTATGCTAATATGATCGATAGAACGACAATTACTATACTTATTACACGCACTATCATCAATCTAACTCATATTATTAGCCATATTATGCAGATATGATCGATAGGACGACAATTACTGTACTTATTACACTTATTATTACCAATCTAACTCATATTATTAGCCATAATATGCTTATGTGTTTGATAGAACGACAATTACTATACTCATTACACTCACTATTATCAATCTAACTCGTATTATTAGCCATACTATGCTTATATGATCGATAGAACGACAATTACTATACTCATTACTCTTATTATTATCAATCTAACTCATATTATTAGCCATATTATGCTTATATGATCGATAGAACCACAATTACTGTACTTATTATTCTTATTTTTATCAACCTAATTCATATTATTGGCCACATTATGCTTATATGATCGATAGAACTACAATTTCTATACTTATTACTCTTATTATTATCAATCTAACTCATATTATTAACCATATTATGCTTATATGAGCAATAGAACTACAATTACTATACTTATTACTCTTATTATTATATATCTAACTCATATTATTAGCCATATTATGCCTATATGATCGATAGAACGACAATAACTATACTCATTACTCTTATTATTATCAATCTAACTCATATCATTAGCCATATTATGCTTATATGATCGATAGAACTAGAATTACTATACTTATTACTCTTATTATTATCAATCTAACTCATATTATTAACCATATTATGCAGATATGATCGATAGAACTACAATTACTATACTCTTTACTCTTATTATTATTATCAATCTAACTCATATTATTAGCCGTATTATGCTTATATGATCGATAGAACCACAATTACTGTACTTATTATTCTTATTTCTATCAACCTAACTCATATTATTAGCCATATTATGCTTAAATGATGGATAGATCGACAATTACTATACTTATTACTCTTATTATTATCAATCTAACTCATATTATTAACCATATTATGCTTATATGAGCAATAGAACTACAAGTACTATACTTATTACTCTTATTATTATGAACTTAACTCATATTATTAGCCATATTATGCTAAAATGACCGATAGAACGACAATTACTATACTTATTACACTCACTATAATCAATCTAACTCGTATTATTAACCATGTTATGCAGATATGATCGATAGCACGACAATTACTCTACTTATTATTCTTATTTTTATCAATCTAACTCATATTATTAACCATATTATGCAGATATGATCGATAGAACTACAATTACTATACTCATTACTCTTATTATTATTATCAATCTAACTCATGTTATTAGCTATATTATGCTTATATCATCGATAGAACCACAATTACTGTACTTATTATTCTTATTTTTATCAACCTAACTCATATTATGAGCCATATTATGCTTAAATGATCGATAGATCGACAATTACTATACTTATTACTCTTATTATTATCAATCTAACTCATATTAATAGCCATATTATGCTTATACGATCGACAGAACGACTATAACTATACTCATTACTCTTATTATTATCAATCTAACTCATATTATTAGCCATAAGATGCTTAAATGATCGACAGAACGACAATTACTATACTTATTACACTCACTGTTATCAATCTAACTCATATTATTAACCATATTATGCAAATATGATCGATAGAACGACAATTACTATACTTATTACTCTTATTATTATCAATCTAACTCATATTATTAGCCATAAGATGCTTAAATGATCGATAGAACGACAATCACTATACTCATTACTCTTATTATTATCAATCTAACTCATATCATTAGCCATATTATGCTTATATGATCGATAGAACTAGAACTACTATACTTATTACTCTTATTACTATCAATCTAACTCATATTATTAACCATATTATGCAGATATGATCGATAGAACTACAATTACTATACTTATTACTCTTATTATTATCAATCTAACTCATATTATTAGCCATATTATGCTTATATGATCGATAGAACGACAGCTACTATACTTGTTACTATTATTATTATCAATCTAACTCATATTATTAGCCATACTACGCTTATATGATCGACAGAACCACAATTACTATACTTATTACACTCACTGTTATCAATCTAACTCATATTATTAACCATATTATGCAAATATGATCGATAGAACGACAATTACTATACTTATTACTCTTATTATTATCAATCTAACTCATATTATTAGCCATAAGATGCTTAAATGATCGATAGAACGACAATCACTATACTTATTACTCTTATTATTATCATTCTAACTCATATTATTAGCCATATTATGCTTATATGATCGATAGGACGACAATTACTATACTTATTACTCTTATTGTTATCAATCTAACTCATATTATTAGCCACATTATGCTTATATGATCGATAGAACTACAATTTCTATACTTATTACTCCTATTATTATCAATCTAACTCATATTATTAGCCATATTATGCTTATATGATCGATAGAACCACAATTACAGTACTTATTATTCTTATTTTTATGAACCTAATTCATATTATTGGCCACATTATGCTTATATGATCGATAGAACTACAATTTCTATACTTATTACTCTTATTATTATCAATCTAACTCATATTATTAGCCATAAGATGCTTAAATGATCGATAGAACGACAATCACTATACTCATTACTCTTATTATTATCAATCTAACTCATATCATTAGCCATATTATGCAGATATGATCGATAGAACTACAATTACTATACTTATTACTCTTATTATTATCAATCTAACTCATATTATTAGCCATATTATGCTTATATGATCGATAGAACGACAGTTACTATACTTGTTACTATTATTATTATCAATCTAACTCATATTATTAGCCATACTACGCTTATATGATCGACAGAACGACAATTACTATACTTATTACACTCACTGTTATCAATCTAACTCATATTATTAACCATATTATGCAAATATGATCGATAGATCGACAATTACTATACTTATTACTCTTATTATTATCAATCTAACTCATATTATTAACCATATTATGCTTATATGAGCAATAGAACTACAAGTAGTATACTTATTACTCTTATTATTATGAATTTAACTCATATTATTAGCCATATTATGCTAAAATGACCGATAGAACGACAATTACTATACTTATTACACTCACTATAATCAATCTAACTCATATTATTAACCATATTATGCAGATATGATCGATAGGACGACAATTACTCTACTTATTATTCTTATTTGTATCAATCTAACTCATATTATTAACCATATTATGCAGATATGATCGATAGGACGACAATTACTATACTTATTACACTTATTATCATCAATCTAACTCATATTATTAACCATATTATGCAGATATGATCGATAGGACGACAATTACTATACTTATTACTCCTATTTTTATCAATCTAACTCATATTCTTAGCCATATTATGCTTATATGATCGATAGAACGACAATTACTATAACTATTACTCTTATTATTATCAATCTAACACATATTATTAACCATACTATGCTAATATGATCGATAGAACGACAATTACTATACTTATTACACGCACTATCATCAATCTAACTCATATTATTAGCCATATTATGCAGATATGATCGATAGGACGACAATTACTATACTTATTACACTTATTATTACCAATCTAACTCATATTATTAGCCATAATATGCTTATGTGTTTGATAGAACGACAATTACTATACTCATTACACTCACTATTATCAATCTAACTCGTATTATTAGCCATACTATGCTTATATGATCGATAGAACGACAATTACTATACTTATTACTCTTATTACTATCAATCTAACTCATATTATTAACCATATTATGCAGATATGATCGATAGAACTACAATTACTATACTTATTACTCTTATTATTATCAATCTAACTCATATTATTAGCCATATTATGCTTATATGATCGATAGAACGACAGTTACTATACTTGTTACTATTATTATTATCAATCTAACTCATATTGTTAGCCATACTACGCTTATATGATCGACAGAACGACAATTACTATACTTATTACACTCACTGTTATCAATCTAACTCATATTATTAACCATATTATGCAAATATGATCGATAGAACGACAATTACTATACTTATTACTCTTATTATTATCAATCTAACTCATATTATTAGCCATAAGATGCTTAAATGATCGATAGAACGACAATCACTATACTTATTACTCTTATTATTATCATTCTAACTCATATTATTAGCCATATTATGCTTATATGATCGATAGGACGACAATTACTATACTTATTACTCTTATTGTTATCAATCTAACTCATATTATTAGCCACATTATGCTTATATGATCGATAGAACTACAATTTCTATACTTATTACTCCTATTATTATCAATCTAACTCATATTATTAGCCATATTATGCTTATATGATCGATAGAACGACAATTACTATACTCATTACTCTTATTATTATCAATCTAACTCATATTATTAGCCATATTATGCTTATATGATCGATAGAACCACAATTACTGTACTTATTATTCTTATTTTTATCAACCTAATTCATATTATTGGCCACATTATGCTTATATGATCGATAGAACTACAATTTCTATACTTATTACTCTTATTATTATCAATCTAACTCATATTATTAACCATATTATGCTTATATGAGCAATAGAACTACAATTACTATACTTATTACTCTTATTATTATATATCTAACTCATATTATTAGCCATATTATGCCTATATGATCGATAGAACGACAATAACTATACTCATTACTCTTATTATTATCAATCTAACTCATATCATTAGCCATATTATGCTTATATGATCGATAGAACTAGAATTACTATACTTATTACTCTTATTATTATCAATCTAACTCATATTATTAACCATATTATGCAGATATGATCTATAGAACTACAATTACTATACTTATTACTCTTATTATTATCAATCTAACTCATATTATTAGCCATATTATGCTTATATGATCGATAGAACGACAGTTACTATACTTGTTACTATTATTATTATCAATCTAACTCATATTGTTAGCCATACTACGCTTATATGATCGACAGAACGACAATTACTATACTTATTACACTCACTGTTATCAATCTAACTCATATTATTAACCATATTATGCAAATATGATCGATAGAACGACAATTACTATACTTATTACTCTTATTATTATCAATCTAACTCATATTATTAGCCATAAGATGCTTAAATGATCGATAGAACGACAATCACTATACTTATTACTCTTATTATTATCATTCTAACTCATATTATTAGCCATATTATGCTTATATGATCGATAGGACGACAATTACTATACTTATTACTCTTATTGTTATCAATCTAACTCATATTATTAGCCACATTATGCTTATATGATCGATAGAACCACAATTTCTATACTTATTACTCCTATTATTATCAATCTAACTCATATTATTAGCCATATTATGCTTATATGATCGATAGAACGACAATTACTATACTCATTACTCTTATTATTATCAATCTAACTCATATTATTAGCCATATTATGCTTATATGATCGATAGAACCACAATTACTGTACTTATTATTCTTATTTTTATCAACCTAATTCATATTATTGGCCACATTATGCTTATATGATCGATAGAACTACAATTTCTATACTTATTACTCTTATTATTATCAATCTAACTCATATTATTAACCATATTATGCTTATATGAGCAATAGAACTACAATTACTATACTTATTACTCTTATTATTATATATCTAACTCATATTATTAGCCATATTATGCCTATATGATCGATAGAACGACAATAACTATACTCATTACTCTTATTATTATCAATCTAACTCATATCATTAGCCATATTATGCTTATATGATCGATAGAACTAGAATTACTATACTTATTACTCTTATTATTATCAATCTAACTCATATTATTAACCATATTATGCAGATATGATCGATAGAACTACAATTACTATACTCTTTACTCTTATTATTATTATCAATCTAACTCATATTATTAGCCGTATTATGCTTATATGATCGATAGAACCACAATTACTGTACTTATTATTCTTATTTCTATCAACCTAACTCATATTATTAGCCATATTATGCTTAAATGATGGATAGATCGACAATTACTATACTTATTACTCTTATTATTATCAATCCAACTCATATTATTAACCATATTATGCTTATATGAGCAATAGAACTACAAGTACTATACTTATTACTCTTATTATTATGAATTTAACTCATATTATTAGCCATATTATGCTAAAATGACCGATAGAACGACAATTACTATACTTATTACACTCACTATAATCAATCTAACTCGTATTATTAACCATGTTATGCAGATATGATCGATAGCACGACAATTACTCTACTTATTATTCTTATTTTTATCAATCTAACTCATATTATTAACCATATTATGCAGATATGATCGATAGACCTACAATTACTATACTCATTACTCTTATTATTATTATCAATCTAACTCATGTTATTAGCTATATTATGCTTATATCATCGATAGAACCACAATTACTGTACTTATTATTCTTACTTTTATCAACCTAACTCATATTATGAGCCATATTATGCTTAAATGATCGATAGATCGACAATTACTATACTTATTACTCTTATTATTATCAATCTAACTCATATTAATAGCCATATTATGCTTATACGATCGACAGAACGACTATAACTATACTCATTACTCTTATTATTATCAATCTAACTCATATTATTAGCCATAAGATGCTTAAATGATCGACAGAACGACAATTACTATACTTATTACACTCACTGTTATCAATCTAACTCATATTATTAACCATATCATGCAAATATGATCGATAGAACGACAATTACTATACTTATTACTCTTATCATTATCAATCTAACTCATATTATTAGCCATAAGATGCTTAAATGATCGATAGAACGACAATCACTATACTCATTACTCTTATTATTATCAATCTAACTCATATCATTAGCCATATTATGCTTATATGATCGATAGAACTAGAACTACTATACTTATTACTCTTATTACTATCAATCTAACTCATATTATTAACCATATTATGCAGATATGATCGATAGAACTACAATTACTATACTTATTACTCTTATTATTATCAATCTAACTCATATTATTAGCCATATTATGCTTATATGATCGATAGAACGACAGTTACTATACTTGTTACTATTATTATTATCAATCTAACTCATATTATTAGCCATACTACGCTTATATGATCGACAGAACGACAATTACTATACTTATTACACTCACTGTTATCAATCTAACTCATATTATTAACCATATTATGCAAATATGATCGATAGAACGACAATTACTATACTTATTACTCTTATTATTATCAATCTAACTCATATTATTAGCCATAAGATGCTTAAATGATCGATAGAACGACAATCACTATACTTATTACTCTTATTATTATCATTCTAACTCATATTATTAGCCATATTATGCTTATATGATCGATAGGACGACAATTACTATACTTATTACTCTTATTGTTATCAATCTAACTCATATTATTAGCCACATTATGCTTATATGATCGATAGAACTACAATTTCTATACTTATTACTCTTATTATTATCAATCTAACTCATATTATTAACCATATTATGCTTATATGAGCAATAGAACTACAATTACTATACTTATTACACTCACTATTATCAATCTAACTCATATTATTAGCCATATTATGCCTATATGATCGATAGAACGACAATAACTATACTCATTACTCTTATTATTATCAATCTAACTCATATCATTAGCCATATTATGCTTATATGATCGATAGAACTAGAATTACTATACTTATTACTCTTATTATTATCAATCTAACTCATATTATTAACCATACTATGCTAATTTGATCGATAGAACCACAATTACTATACTTATTACACTCACTATCATCAATCTAACTCATATTATTAACCACATTATGCAGATATGATCGATAGGACGGCAATTACTATACCTATTACTCTTATTATCATCAATCTAACTCATATTATTAACCATATTATGCTTATATGATCGATAGAACGACAATTACTATACTTATTACACTCACTATTATCAATCTAACTCACATTATTAGCCATATTATGCTTATATGATCGATAGAACGACAATAACTATACTCATTACTCTTATTATTATCAATCTAACTCATATCATTAGCCATATTATGCTTATATGATCGATAGAACTAGAATTACTATACTTATTACTCTTACTATTATCAATCTAACTCATATTATTAACCATATTATGCAGATATGATCGATCGAACTTCAATTACTATACTCATTACTCTTATTATTATTATCTATCTAACTCATATCATTAGCCATATTATGCTTATATGATCGATAGAACCACAATTACTGTACTTATTATTCTTATTTCTATCAACCTAACTCATATTATTAGCCATATTATGCTTAAATGATGGATAGATCGACAATTACTATACTTATTACTCTTATTATTATCAATCTAACTCATATTATTAACCATATTATGCTTATATGAGCAATAGAACTACAATTACTATACTTATTACTCTTATTATTATCAATTTAACTCATATTATTAGCCATATTATGCAGATATCATCGATAGGACGACAATTACTATACTTATTACTCTTATTATCATCAATCTAACTCATATTATTAATCATATTATGCTTATATGATCGATAGAACGACAATTACTATACTTATTACACTCACTACAATCAATCTAACTCATATTATTAACCATATTATGCATATATGATCGATAGGACGACAAATACTAAACTTATTACTCTTATTATTATCAATCCAACTCGCATTCTTAGCCATATTATGCGTATATGATCGATAGAACGACAATTACTATACTTATTACTCTTATTATTATCAATCTAACTCATATTATTAACCATACTATGCTAATATGATCGATAGAACGACAATTACTATACTTATTACACTCACTATCATCAATCTAACTCATATTATTAGCCATATTATGCTTATATGATCGATAGAACTACAATTGCTATACTTTTTACTCTTATTATTATCAATCTAACTCATATTATTAGCCATATTATGCTTATATGATCGATAGAACTAGAATTACTATACTTCTTACTCTTATTATTATCAATATAACTCATATTATTAGCCATACTATGCTTATATGATCGATAGAACGACAATTACTGTACTTATTATTCTTATTTCTATCAACCTAACTCATATTATTAGCCATATTATGCTTAAATGATGGATAGATCGACAATTACTATACTTATTACTCTTCTTATTATCAATCTAACTCATATTATTATCCATATTATGCCTATATGATCAATAGAACGACAATTACTATACTCATTACTCTTATTATTATCAATCTAACTCATATTATTAACCATATTATGCTAATATGATCGATAGAACGACAATTACTATAATTATTACACTCACTATCATCAATCTAACTCATATTATTAGCCATATTATGCTTATATGATCGATAGAACTACAATTACTATACTTATTACTCTTATTATTATATATCTAACTCATATTATTAGCCATATTATGCCTATATGATCGATAGAACGACAATAACTATACTCATTACTCTTATTATTATCAATCTAACTCATATCATTAGCCATATTATGCTTATATGATCGATAGAACTAGAATTACTATACTTATTACTCTTATTATTATCAATCTAACTCATATTATTAACCATATTATGCAGACATGATCGATAGAACTACAATTACTATACTCATTTCTCTTATTATTATTATCAATCTAACTCATATTATTAGCCATATTATGCTTAAATGATGGATAGATCGACAATTACTATACTTATTACTCTTATTATTATCAATCTAACTCATATTATTAACCATATTATGCTTATATGAGCAATAGAGCTACAATTACTATACTTATTACTCTTATTATTATCAATTTAACTCATATTATTAGCCATATTATGCTAAAATGACCGATAGAACGACAATTACTATACTTATCACACTCACTATAATCAATCTAACTCATATTATTAACCATATTATGCAGATATGGTCGATAGGACGACAATTACTCTACTTATTATTCTTATATTTATCAATCTAACTCGTATTATTAACCATGTTATGCAGATATGATCGATAGGACGACAATTACTCTACTTATTATTCTTATTTTTATCAATCTAACTCATATTATTAACCATATTATGCAGATATGATCGATAGGACGACAATTACTATACTTATTACACTTATTATCATCAATCTAACTCATATTATTAACCATATTATGCAGATATGATCGATAGGACGACAATTACTATACTTATTACTCTTATTATTATCAATCTAACTCATATTCTTAGCCATATTATGCTTATATGGTCGATAGAACGACAATTACTATACTTATTACTCTTATTATTATCAATCTAACTCATATTATTAACCATACTATGCTCATATGATCGATAGAACGACAATTACTATACTTATTACACGCACTATCATCAATCTAACTCATATTATTAACCATATTATGCAGATATGATCGATAGAACGACAATTACTATACTTATTACACTCACTATTATCAATCTAACTCATATTATTAGCCATATTATGCAGATATGATCGATAGGACGACAATTACTATACTTATTACACTTTGTGACGGATCGGTGGGGGGAAAGCCCGAAGGGGGTTCCCTGGAGTGGGGGCAGTTAGGGAAAACGGCCCTCCACGCACCGATGCTCACACCCACGGACGATTTCTTTAGTGGGGCGCCAGTGCTAATGCACTCGTCCGGAGTAATCGCCCTTCCGGCTGCTCTGTCGGGATCGGGAATCAGAGGGGGTCAGAAAAAAAAAATTAGTAAAGGACCCGCGAGTTCGTATCCAATAGAAAATGCTTTTATTCGGGCCTCCAAGTAGGCCACTCAAGCAAAACAGAAAAAATGAATTCGCGTGGGCCCCACGCGTTACAAGCAACGGTCGAGGAAAAGGGGTCGACTCGCCAGTTGCGAGGGAGGCTTTCGCGGCGCGGGGGCTCACGGTACGCGCGAGTACAAAGATCGGAAATACAAAAAGAACGCTGTGGTATTCGCCCGCGAAGGAACACGCCCTCTTAGGGGTCGTGGACAATAAGGGGACGTTGGTCCTAAATACCAAAATACAGCGAAACGAAGAAGAACTAAATTAGAGGGGACAGTGTCGTGTAGACTGTCCGCGGCCTCTAGGGTCCTCGTCACTGGGGCCAGGGGTCCTATCGCCCTCGCCCACGCGCAAATGACTAACAATAAACAGGGTACGGAGATGACTCCTACCTTTTTGCGCAGGTGTACTCCCAAAAATTCCACACAGGGGCGGCGGCGACACACACTCCACGCAGGCACACAATACACAGTAGGGAAAAAAAAACACAAGGTAGAAAAAACGGAACGCACTACAAATTAACAGAAACTAAAAACGAGACGGCAAAGAAGAGATTTGGAACTGCGGCTTAAGCGGGGATTTTTGCGGGGGAAAAAAAAAACCGCCTTCCCGTCACGGCAGCTCGCTGGCTTCTCCTGATCTTCTTCCCCGGTTCACGGTCTTCCCCCACCCCGAGGATTTCGGCGTCGAGGATGGGCCATTCCACGGTGGGGTTTGGTGGCCAGGTCCTGGGGCCCTCTCGAGGTGGCAGTTGGGGGTGGCTTGTCCCCAGGCCTGGCGTTTCCCGGTGGTCGGCTGCCGGTCGCCCCCGCGGAGGATGACGGGGTGGCGCCGCGACCGGACAGCCGGTGTCTCCTTCGGTGGACCCATCCCGCGCCTCCGTCGCTCAGGGAGAGGTTCCTCCGCGACCGGGGACGACGACGGTGGCTCCGGTGGTGGTTGGAGGCAGCAAAGGGGGGGAAAGAAAAGCGTGGCTTCCGAAATAAATAGAAAATAAAAAAAACACACGAAAAAGAAAAGAAAAACACACACACACGCTCACTCATACTTGCCCCAGCGGCGAGGTGGTCCGCTTGGGCGGAGGAGTGGGGCTGGCAATTCGGGAGGATCATCGTAACGAGGCATAACCCAAAAAAAAAACGAGGCAATCAACCCAATGAAAATATGCCTCGTTACACACCCCCCCCCCAAAAATTGTCCTACCCCCCCTCCTCGCTTTCGCGCCCGCTCCTAGAGGCCGCACAACGAGGCGAGCGAGCGGCCGGCTTGAAAAAAAAACTGCGGTCCTGAAACAGACTTTCATGCCATTAGGAAGGGGAATCAAAAGTAATTTTCCCCTATCACAGACAAGGAGGCAGAAAAAAAAACAAAGAAGATGGAAAGATAAACTGGAGGACCACAAACAACAAAACAAAAAAAAAACGCGAAGGGACAAAACGATGGGTCCCATCCAGGAAGGGGGACCCTTGCTTCCTCAGACCCAGCGCGCCTGACTCCGTTGTCGGCCGCGGGGAGGAAGCAGAACAAAAACCTCGCATACCGACGAGCGACGGGCCACGGAATAAGAACTGGCGCAAGAAATCGTCGCGCCGTCTTAATCCGGGCGCGATGAGCCTTCCTCAATCAAAATAATTGGCTTAGCCAAATTAAATGAGAGGTCGGGCTTTTTCATCGTCGTCGGCCTATATTCAGTATTCTCCAGACAATATTTACTCACACTCGCTGATCAGCTGTTTCGGAATGCGAGTCAATCAACGCTCAGGAAATCGGCGGAGACTCAGCATTAAAATCCGAAACCCCATCTTTCGCTCGACATCAGGGGTGGCGATGTCACGCGATAGGGCGATCCGCGTAGCTGCCTTCTATCTCTACCGTTCTCTGAACAGAAAAAAAAATCTGTCCCCCACAACGAAACGGAGAGAGAGGCGGTGAGTCGAACAAAACAAAACCGAAAAGTTTCAATACAAAATCAAAAATAAAGAGGTGAGAATACTGCTGCAAGGTAACACACAGTAACACGACACACCCCAAAAAAGAAACATATAAACGAGAAGAAAAATCAAATAAAATATAAGAAATTAAATTGCCGCCTAAGTGGCTGGCACACAAACAAAACAAAAGAATAAGTGAAAAGAAAAAGAAACAAAATTTTGGGGGGATAACGAAAACAAAAAAGAAACTCAAAAATATAATTATCAAATAAAGGGGGGGAAGAACTGAAAATAAAATAGGGAGAAAAAGAAAAATAATAAAAGACGGCACAAACCCCTAAAATTCCACCACCACACATAGAAACATATATTTTTTTTTTCATTTTAATTTTATAATTTTTTTTTTTTTTTTTTTTTTTTTAAATTTTTTTCCTACGTACTAAACTAAATTACCCACCACCAAGACAAAGGACAAACAAACAAACCAAAGCGGTCACCCGCAGGCTTCCTACCGCCTTCGGTGTGGGGCCGCCCCTCTCTTTGCGGGACCTGCCCGCGCACAATGCGGGCAGGACCGCAGGGTCACCCCTGGCTGACCACACCTAAAACAGTAGGGGCCGGCGGCGGGATACGGGCACTGCAGCTGTTCGTGCCCCCTCCGCCGGCACCGGAAACAAACCCCTGCGGGTGCCGGGCCCGCCACCGCCGGCAGCGCCGGTCCATGCGACGGCGCATTTCCCATTATTCCTGTCATCAGAGACAGGAACTGCGCCGTCGCGTCCAAAATTCGGCCCTCGGGGCCACTAGCTTGGCGCCTCCACCGCGAGGCGGGGGCGCTTCACCGGCCGGCGGACCGTTGCCCGATGGGCCGGGGGTCGCGGTCGAGGAGTGGGGGGGAGTGCCGCTCCCTTTTCGGGGGCGCTCACCCCCCGGGACCTTTTCCGCCTCCTTGGCGTGGAGGCGGGCGCTGCGGCGGGTTGCGGGGCCTTGCGTGAGCGGCGCCTCCTCTTCCGCCCCTTTCGTCCCTCGCTGGCCCCGGGGGTGTCGACGACGGACCGGACAGCTGCTGTCCGGGTGTCCTCCGCGGTCCGCCGTGGCTCCAAACACGCCCCCGGAGGCAGGGGGTCGAACTCCTCCTCGGGACGGTGGGGCGCCGCTGCCATGCGGGATGTCGCCCGCCCTCCCCTCCTTCCTTGACGCAGCATCCTTAAACAAAACTTCGTTAGGAGGGGTCAGTGGTGGGCCGTCGTCGGGGTCATCCCCGACAAACGGCTTCAAGTCGGAGACGTGAACCTTCGGAACCATACGGGTTCCGGTCGTCTCCAACTCGTACACGACGGGCGATAGGACCTTTTTGATCTGAAATGGACCAATGTAGGCGGCCGCCAGCTTCGCGGCCACATTTTCTGCGGCGGACGAGAGGACCCTATTCCGACGCCAAACTAAATCGCCTACCCGGTATTTAATGTCTCGATGACGCGCATTATAATACTTCGCTTGTCGCTTGTGAGCGCGTTCCAATTGTTGTCGCACTAAGTCGTGCAATAACAACAAGCGACGCGATCGCTGTGCCCAGGCTTGCGGGTCTCTGCGGGAGAGCAGGGGTTCTCCTTCCACGGCGCGTCGAATACTGCCGACGGATCGTGGGGCTCTTCCAAAGTTGAGCACCACTGGAGACTCGCCAGCTGAGGAATGCACAGCAGTATTAACAGCGAATCGGAATTCGTGCAAGTGCACGTTCCATTCACGGTGGTCCTTTTCAATAAACGATGAAATCATCGTTTTTAGGACACGATTAACTCGTTCCACCGGATTCGCTTGCGCGTGATACGGGGGAATCGTGTAATGCGTGATTCCCCATTCTTCTAAAGCCGAATCAATCTCCTTATTGCAAAACTCGGTACCGTTGTCAGTGAGGAGTATTTCGGGGGCTCCCCAACGAAATAGCACGAGGTCTTCAAAAGCGGTTAAAATAGCCGACCCCGTAGCTTTTCGGAGCGCCTTACACTCCACCCACTTTGTAAAATTGTCCAAGAAGACTACAACGTACCGAGCTTGACCACGCCCGAGCGGAAAAGGGCCCATTACGTCGGCGGATACCACGGCCCATGGCCGTTCGGGGATTCGCCGGCCCATGTGTCCAGCGGGAGCGCGCTGCTCGACCTTGTGCTGTTGACACACGGGACATCGCTGCACAAAACGGCGGATGTCTCGGAACATCCCCGGCCAATAAAATTCTTGGCTCACCCTTTGGTATGTTTTATCAATACCGGGGTGACCAGCGGCCGGGGGATCATGGGCATTTCGAATGGCCTTTTCCCGAAGATCCTCGGGGAGAACCAACTTCCACGCATCGTCATCCTCTCCGATGATTTCTTGCGTAGGAGACGGACGGTGATAATACAGACGTCCGTCTTCAACTCGCCAATCGGGGTACGACGCGGGGTGCGATTCTACTTTTTTCAAGCGGTCAGCGTACCAATGACTCTCAATGTCCTTGAGAGCCGCTAAAAAGTCGTGAACAGGTGGTTCTTCAGTGACGACGTCGTTCGGGGGTACTATCGCACGTGAAAGTGCATCCGGGACGTGGTGGAGGGCTCCTTTACGATGCTCAATAGAAAAAGAGTATTGTTGCATATCAAGGGCCCATCTCGCCAATCGTCCCGTGGGATCTTTTAAATTATGCAGCCATTTGAGGCTGCTGTGATCCGTAATAACGGTAAAAGAGTACCCCTCGAGATACGGACGGAGTTTTTTAATGGCCCATAAAACTGCCAAACACTCTTTTTCGGTCACTGTATATTTTTGCTCGGCAGCGGTCAAGACTCTATTCACGTACACAATGGGGTGTTCCTCCCCATTTTGTTTTTGTGTGAGGACCGCGCCGATTGCATAGTGACTCGCGTCAGTCTGAAGAACGAACGGCAACGAAAAATCAGGACGTGCTAAAACGGGGGTGGTGCTCAGGGCTTTTTTCAAATTTTGAAAAGCCGTTTCTTGAGCCTTACCCCAATGCCAGGGCTCGTTTTTCTTAAGCAACTGCACCAAGGGGACTTTGTCACGCGCATGGTTCGGCAAAAATCGTGCGTACCAACCAACCATGCCGAGGAAACTCCGCAGTTGCTTGACCGTCGTGGGCGCCGGATACGACAAAACCGGCGCGACCTTTTCGGGATCGGGTTCGAGGCCCTTTTGGCTTATCAAATATCCCAAATACCGGACCTCTTGGCGACAAAATTCGCTCTTTTCCCGATTGATTTCGAGCCCTGCTTCGTTTAATATTCCAATGACCTTTTCGATCCATTCAAGATGGTCATCGAAGGTCTCATTGACGATAACAATATCGTCAAGATACGCGAAGGCGTGAGGTTCAAGCTCAGGACCAATCAAGCGATCCATCAGCCTTTGAAAAGTGGCCGGGGCGTTGGTCAGCCCGTACGGCATACGCGTAAATTGGAATAACCCTTTCCCTGGGACTACGAACGCCGTAATTTCTCGACTGGACTCTTCCAGAGGAATTTGGAAGTACGCCTGACTCAAATCGATGGTCGAAATGTATAGTGCAGTGCGTAATTTGTCCAGGATCGCGTCCATATGCGGAAGAGGGTATGCGTCCTTCTTAGTGACATTGTTTACATCGCGATAGTCAATACAAAAGCGATATTTCCCGTTCGCTTTTGCGACTATCACGGGACAACTCGCCCAAGCGCTTGACGAGCGCTCAATAATTCCATCCGCGAGCATCTTGTCAACCTCCGCGTGCGCGACTTCGTAAATTTTCGGAGATACGCGTCGCGCGCGGTGTTTAATCGGTTCGTGTCCTTGCACGTCGATTTTATGCTGAACAAGAGTAGTCGCGGGAGGTTTTTCCGCAGGAGGGGGAATTATTCGATCCAACAGCTGATTTAAGCGCTCGCTTTGTTTCGGAGTAATCTCAACGATAGCGGCGCAATCGGCGTGGATAATTTCCCTCGAATCCTGCAAACCTGGAACAACAAAGGAATGAACGGGACCATTCCGAATTTTCCAAGTCGCGTTCGATGTGTCTAGGGAGATTTCAAAAGCCTCCAGAAAATCTATCCCCAGCACGCAATCGTAATCTAAATTGTTCGCGACTCGGATTGGCAATGCAATCTTTCGCCCGTCGATTTCGATCTCTATCACCGCTTCGCCTAAGATATGGTCCTGCACGCCATTGGCCATCCGCATCTCCCCTGAAAAAGTGGGATCTATACGCGACCCTAACCATGCAATCGCGTCTGGTCCCAAGTAGGAACGCGCGGCCCCGCTATCAATTAAAGCCCAGAGCGGATGTCCAGCGACCAGTAGGCGGACATAATAGCGGCGGTCAACATATCCCGGCGGAAAATCGCGGCGAAATTTAATCGATTCGCGAGCCATTCCGACCACCTGACTGTCCCCTGGTCCAACCGGCAAATTGGCCGTCCCATGGACAAAGTAGGGATCAGTGGAGGTGATTACGGCCCTGTTCTCCAAAAGTGGAGGCGCGGGTAATGTACTCGCGGAATCGGGACCTTCACCTCGCTTTCCCCTGGTCCAACCAGCCTTTTGGCCGTCACATAGACAAATTAGGGATCGAGAGGTGACCCCCTCCTCGGTCTCCCTAAGTGGAGGCGCGGGAGGAAGTTCCGTGGGATGAAGGCCCTCTTTTCCCGGTCCCCTGGTCCAACCGGCCCTCGGGCCGTCACATGTACAAAGTAGGGATCGGGGACTGGCCTCCTCCCTCTCCTCCTCCAGTGGAGGAACGGAAAAAGGTCTCTTGAGGTCGAAATCGTCACCTCTTTGCCCCCTGGTACAACCGAGTAAGCGTCCGTCACATGTACAAAGTAGGGGCTCGGAGGTGACCTCCTCCTTTGTCTCCTGGGGTGGAGGCGACGGAAGAGGTACCGCAGGATAAAAGTTATCCCCTCTCGGTCCCCTGGTCCAACCAGCCCTCGGGCCGTCACATAGACAAATTAGGGATCGAGAGGCGATCTCCTCCTTGGCCTCTTTAAGAGGAGGCGCCGGAAGAGGTTCCGCGTGATGAAGGCTATCCCCTCCTTGTCCCCTGGTCCAACCAGCCCTCGAGCCGCCACATAGACAAATTAGGGACATGGAGGTAACCTCCTCCTTGGTCTCTGTAAGTGGAGGTGCCGGAAGAGGTTCCGCGGAACAACAGTTATCACCTCCCTTTCCCCTGGTCCAACCAGCCCTCAGGCCGTCACATAGACAAATTAGGGATCGGGAGGTGGCCTCCTCCTTCCTTTTCAAAAGTGGAGTGGAGGGTGGCCCCACGGTTTTTGGCGAAAGAGACGGGAGGGTCAATTCAGGGAGAATTTTGGGGGTTTCCGGAAATTCCGCACAAAGGTTCGGATCCGTTGGCCCTTCCTCCACCTGAATCGTGCCTATCTGTGAGGCCTCCACGTCTTCACGCGGGTGGTCGCAGGCCTCTAGCGACTTCCCCGCGGTGCATTTCCCGACCGCCTAGCGAGGCAATCGGGGCAGGTCAGTATCGTCACCCCTTCTCTATTGCATCCGTAGCATACCCGGATCCTACGGGGAAGGGGGCAGTCGGCAGCCCAATGTCCGGGCTGTCCGCAATTATAGCACTCCCCCCCCCTAGAGGCCAACGGGGTGGATGCTGCGAGCGGGGGTGCCGTTGCAGCCGGCATCGCGGGGCTCCTCCGCTCTACTTGCGACCTTGAAGGTCGCGGCGGGGTGCGCGTCCGCGGTGGCTGGCGCGGAACACTCGCCTTCGGTGCCGCCGCCGGAGTTCTCGCGGTCGCGGGGGTCGAGGCGTGCGGTCTTTCCACTTCGACCTCGACCACGGGCCTTGAAGAGCCCGTTTTCTTGTCCTGCGATCTCGCGGATTCTCCTTGTTTCCAAGCATCGGCAGGCGGCTCGTAGTCGTACGGCGAGTCCGTCGCGGCTAAACTACTAAAAGCTCCTCGCGGGGGTGGCCGATACGCGGTTTCCGCCAACGCGAGGTCTGCTGCGCTAGGGGGTGGGCGATGCCCGGCTCTTTCTCTAGCCGCACTTTCCTCCACCTCCCTACCCAATTCGCGCAGCTCCTTAAACGTACTAAATTCCGAACGTCGGAATCTTCGGCGGTAATATGGCAATAAGTTGTCATATGCCGTATTCAACCGTTCTACGTACAAAGGAGGGGGATTCATGTGCGAGAAGATCAGCTCTAAACTATCTAGAAACATGCTGATCGTTTCTCGCTCTCCCTGCGTGCGATTCTTGGCATCATTCTTGAGCTGTTGTTGGAAGTCGCGCGCGCCGAAGCGTTCCCGGAAAGCTCGGGCAAATTCGCTCCAGCTCCGACACGACACTCCACAGATACGATGCCAGTTCGCAGCCGCTCCTTGCAAAACAGCAGGCAGCGCGGCCAGCATGTCCGGTACAGGCATCTTCGAGCTGTCCAGACATCGTTCGAGGCGGTCCAGAAAAGTTTCTGCTCCCTCCTCGAACTCGCTGGAGTACGAGATGCGCCATTTCGTCAGCACATCGATCGCCTGATCTCCCCGGAAATGACCGAGAGGAGATTGTCGTCGATGCACCGTGGCGTCTCTCTCGTATTCCGTGTCCACTTCCCGGTGTCGCAGCACACGGCGGGAGCGGGGGGAGCCTGGCTCGCCCGAAAATGGACGAGCTTCTTCCTCCCCTCTCCTTGTCGCCAGTGTGCGGTCACGGGGCGCCTCCACCGACGCCCTCGGGGCAAGGTCACGGTCCTCCGCGCGGCGATACGTGTCCGAACGGTAGTCCACGCGCTCTAAGTAACCATCCCCGGATGGGGAGGGAGCACGGGGATAACTCCGGGACGCCAGGTTGTCCACGGGGTCGCGAGTCTCTCTTCTCCTCTCGCGCCGTTCGTCACGCAGTAAAACAGTGTCGTAATCGCGCTCGACACCTCCGCGTTCTAAGTAACCATCCCCGGATGGGGAGGGAACGCGGGGGTGGCCCCGAGACGCCAGGTTGTCCACGGGGTCGCGAAAACGTAAACGATCACGAGGAGAAAGGTCACGAGTTCGTTCCCTTCTCTCGCGTCGTTCTTCTCTGGGCAACACAGAAACGTACTCGCGTTCTACACCTCCGCGCTCTGAAGGACCAACCCCGGATGGGGAGGGAACGCGGGGGTGGCCCCGGGACGCCAGGTTGTCCACGGGGTCGCGAGAACGGGGGCGATCACGAGGGGAGAGATCACGAGTTCGTTCCCTCCACTCGTGACGCTCCTTACTGGTCATAACAGAAACGCGTTCGCGCTCGACACCTTCGCGTTCTGTGTAACCTACCCCGGGTGGGGAGGGAACGCGAGGGTGGCTCCGGGACGCCAGGTTGTCCACGGAGTCGCGAACACGTAGACGATCGCGTTCTTCCTCTATTCTTTCGCGTCGTCCTTCGCGTCGTTCTTCGCGTTGCGGTTCACGACGGCTAACGCGAGATTCGGTGACAGCGGGTAGGGGAACTTCTCCGTCGCTCCCGCTGCTGTCGTACCGAATCTGTTGGCGGGAGAGTGGGGGGTCTGGTTGACGGTGCCCGTACCGACCCGTCGCTCGCTCTCTTACCGGCCGCGACGCGGCAGAAATCCCCTCCCTTTCGGAACGCGTAGCTCGGCGATCGCTACCGATCGGTTCGAATTGGGGAAGGGGAGCCGAAGAACCTCGCGTCTCCAGCGGTGGGGAAGCGTGACGCGCTTCGCGATCACCCCTTGGTCCGGTAAATCCGGACTCCGCGAGACGCGACTCCCTAACTCGCGGCGTGCTTGCGGTTGCTAGGGGGCGGTGGGGAGTAGTATCCGCCGGCTGGGACGTTTCCACCCCTTCAGAGTGAAGACTGAGGGGGTCCCGATAACGTCCGACGGACTGACCAGTGGGCAGCCACTGGCGGTCCTCCACCCATCCGCGCGGTAATTCGGGGGTGTTGGGATCTTCCGGTTGGTCCAGCGCGGACGCGTTTTCTTCCGCTGGCCGCTCCGTAACCGGACGCGAAGGTTCGGTCACGGTCAAGGTCGGGGCGGCGGCGGGAATCAAATCAAAACTAGCGCGCGCTCCGAGTGGGTACCCGGACCCGCGAAGGGGGGAGAGACGGAGGATGGACTCGTATCGGGCGAACAAGCCCCTTCCTCGGCTGCCGGCCACCAGGGTCTCAAGTGAGGCGTTGGTCTGCGCGCCGGCCACCTCGTCTACTGCAGGGTCCCACCCGGCCGCGTTGGGTCCGAATTCGAGGCGGAAATGGTAACGCCTGAATCGGTCAGCCAACGCGGTCCACGTACCGACGGTACTGAATCCCAACATCTCCATCAGCATAATTACATCTACGGCATTGTGTCGGTCCACTAATGAGGAGCACATCTCCCGCAGCTCAGCTCTCTGTTCGCGAAGGGCGAAACGGCGAGCGCGGTCAGTCTCAGTGGTCTCGGAGCCGGACATAATAAAGAATTTTTTCTAACTTTAACCCGGAGTTAAGCTGACGATGAAGAAGCGATAATATACGCTCAAGAAAAAAAAAGAACAACAACCGACAGCTCAAACCGTCACGGGTGCCGACTCTTAACACAAACAAAGGCTCGGTATAATCGGCCTTGTATGCCGTTAGAAATCAAGGAAAGTAACAAACAATAAGGATCCGTTACAGAGTTTCGCTCTAGAGACAATCGCGGCAATAATATCGGATACCCACCTGTACACACGGGGTACAGGTAGATGTCAACGAAGCAAAAACGATCGCCTATTCCTAGATACGAAAACAAAGACTCGTCGTTGAAATCAACGGTACGAGTAACGGAAATTTCAAACCAACTCGAACAAAGAAAATCTTTAAGGGTGGATACTCGCGTCCCTGTGGTCAACTTTACTCTGGCCCCACGTTGGGCGCCAAATTTGTGACGGATCGGTGGGGGGAAAGCCCGAAGGGGGTTCCCTGGAGTGGGGGCAGTTAGGGAAAACGGCCCTCCACGCACCGATGCTCACACCCACGGACGATTTCTTTAGTGGGGCGCCAGTGCTAATGCACTCGTCCGGAGTAATCGCCCTTCCGGCTGCTCTGTCGGGAGCGGGAATCAGAGGGGGTCAGAAAAAAAAAATTAGTAAAGGACCCGCGAGTTCGTATCCAATAGAAAATGCTTTTATTCGGGCCTCCAAGTAGGCCACTCAAGCAAAACAGAAGAAATGAATTCGCGTGGGCCCCACGCGTTACAAGCAACGGTCGAGGAAAAGGGGTCGACTCGCCAGTTGCGAGGGAGGCTTTCGCGGCGCGGGGGCTCACGGTACGCGCGAGTACAAAGATCGGAAATACAAAAAGAACGCTGTGGTATTCGCCCGCGAAGGAACACGCCCTCTTAGGGGTCGTGGACAATAAGGGGACGTTGGTCCTAAATACCAAAATACAGCGAAACGAAGAAGAACTAAATTAGAGGGGACAGTGTCGTGTAGACTGTCCGCGGCCTCTAGGGTCCTCGTCACTGGGGCCAGGGGTCCTATCGCCCTCGCCCACGCGCAAATGACTAACAATAAACAGGGTACGGAGATGACTCCTACCTTTTTGCGCAGGTGTACTCCCAAATATTCCACACAGGGGCGGCGGCGACACACACTCCACGCAGGCACACAATACACAGTAGGGAAAAAAAAAACACAAGGTAGAAAAAACGGAACGCACTACAAATTAACAGAAACTAAAAACGAGACGGCAAAGAAGAGATTTGGAACTGCGGCTTAAGCGGGGATTTTTGCGGGGGAAAAAAAAAACCGCCTTCCCGTCACGGCAGCTCGCTGGCTTCTCCTGATCTTCTTCCCCGGTTCACGGTCTTCCCCCACCCCGAGGATTTCGGCGTCGAGGATGGGCCATTCCACGGTGGGGTTTGGTGGCCAGGTCCTGGGGCCCTCTCGAGGTGGCAGTTGGGGGTGGCTTGTCCCCAGGCCTGGCGTTTCCCGGTGGTCGGCTGCCGGTCGCCCCCGCGGAGGATGACGGGGTGGCGCCGCGACCGGACAGCCGGTGTCTCCTTCGGTGGACCCATCCCGCGCCTCCGTCGCTCAGGGAGAGGTTCCTCCGCGACCGGGGACGACGACGGTGGCTCCGGTGGTGGTTGGAGGCAGCAAAGGGGGGGAAAGAAAAGCGTGGCTTCCGAAATAAATAGAAAATAAAAAAAACACACGAAAAAGAAAAGAAAAACACACACACACGCTCACTCATACTTGCCCCAGCGGCGAGGTGGTCCGCTTGGGCGGAGGAGTGGGGCTGGCAATTCGGGAGGATCATCGTAACGAGGCATAACCCAAAAAAAAAACGAGGCAATCAACCCAATGAAAATATGCCTCGTTACAACTTATTATTACCAATCTAACTCATATTATTAGCCATAATATGCTTATGTGTTTGATAGAACGACAATTACTATACTCATTACACTCACTATTATCAATCTAACTCATATTATTAGCCATATTATGCTTATATGATCGATAGAACGACAATTACTATACTCGTTACTCTGATTATTATCAATCTAACTCATATTCTTAGCCATATTATGCTTATATGATCGATAGAACGATAATTACTATACTTATTACTCTTATTATTATCAATCTAACTCATATTATTAACCATATTATGCTAATATGATCGATAGAACGACAATTACTATACTTATTACACTCACTATCATCAATCTAACTCATATTATTAAGCATATTATGCTTATATGATCGATAGAACTACAATTACTATACTTATTACTCTTATTATTATCAATCTAACTCATATTATTACCCATATTATGCCTATATGATCGATAGAACGACAATAACTATACTCATTACTCTTATTATTATCAATCTAACTCATATCATTAGCCATATTATGCTTATATGATCGATAGAACTATAATTACTATACTTATTACAATTATTATTATCAATCTAATTCATATTATTAACCATATTATGCAGATATGATCGATAGAACTACAATTACTATACTCATTACTCTTATTATTATCAATCTAACTCATATTATTAGCCATATTATGCTTATATGATCGATAGAACGACAATTACTATACTTGTTACTATTATTATTATCAATCTAACTCATATTATTAGCCATATTACGCTTATATGATCGACAGAACGACAATTACTGTACTTATTACACTCACTGTTATCAATCTAACTCATATTATTAACCATATTATGCAAATATAATCGATAGAATGACAATTACTATACTTATTACTCTTATTATTATCAATCTAACTCATATTATTAGCCATATTATGCTTATATGATCGATAGAACTACAATTTCTATACTCATTACTCTTATTATTATCAATCTAACTCATATTATTAGCCATATTATGCTTATATGATCGATAGAACCACAATTACAGTACTTATTATTCTTATTTTCATCAACCTAATTCATATTATTGGCCACATTATGCTTATATGATCGATAGAACTACAATTTCTATACTTATTACTCTTATTATTATCAATCTAACTCATATTATTAACCATATTATGCTTATATGAGCAATAGAACTACAATTACTATACTTATTACACTCACTATTATCAATCTAACTCACATTATTAGCCATATTATGCTTATATGATCGATAGAACTACAATTACTATACTTATTACACTCACTATCATCAATCTAACTCATATTATTAGCCATATTATGCTTATATGATCGATAGAACCACAATTACTGTACTTATTATTCTTATTTCTATCAACCTAACTCATATTATTAGCCATATTATGCTTAAATGATGGATAGATCGACAATTACTATACTTATTACTCTTATTATTATCAATCTAACTCATATTATTAACCATATTATGCTTATATGAGCAATAGAACTACAAGTACTATACTTATTACTCTTATTATTATGAATTTAACTCATATTATTAGCCATATTATGCTTATATGATCGATAGAACGACAATAACTATACTCATTACTCTTATTATTATCAATCTAACTCATATTATTAGCCATATTATGCTTATATGATCGATAGAACGACAATAACTATACTCATTACTCTTATTATTATCAATCTAACTCATATCATTAGCCATATTATGCTTATATGATCGATAGAACTAGAATTACTATACTTATTACTCTTATTACTATCAATCTAACTCATATTATTAACCATATTATGCAGATATGATCGATAGAACTACAATTACTATACTTATTACTTTTATTATTATCAATCTAACTCATATTATTAGCCATATTATGCTTATATGATCGATAGAACGACAGTTACTATACTTGTTACTATTATTATTATCAATCTAACTCATATTATTAGCCATACTACGCTAATATGATCGACAGAACGACAATTACTATACTTATTACACTCACTGTTATCAATCTAACTCATATTATTAACCATATTATGCAAATATGATCGATAGAACGTCAATTACTATACTTATTACTCTTATTATTATCAATCTAACTCATATCATTAGCCATATTATGCTTATATGATCGATAGAACTAGAATTACTATACTTATTACTCTTATTATTATCAATCTAACTCATATTATTAACCATATTATGCAGATATGATCGATCGAACTACAATTACTATACTCATTACTCTTATTATTATTATCTATCTAACTCATATCATTAGCCATATTATGCTTATATGATCGATAGAACCACAATTACTGTACTTATTATTCTTATTTCTATCAACCTAACTCATATTATTAGCCATATTATGCTTAAATGATGGATAGATCGACAATTACTATACTTATTACTCTTATTATTATCAATCTAACTCATATTATTAACCATATTATGCTTATATGAGCAATAGAGCTACAATTACTATACTTATTACTCTTATTATTATCAATTTAACTCATATTATTAGCCATATTATGCTAAAATGACCGATAGAACGACAATTACTATACTTATCACACTCACTATAATCAATCTAACTCATATTATTAACCATATTATGCAGATATGGTCGATAGGACGACAATTACTCTACTTATTATTCTTATATTTATCAATCTAACTCGTATTATTAACCATGTTATGCAGATATGATCGATAGGACGACAATTACTCTACTTATTATTCTTATTTTTATCAATCTAACTCATATTATTAACCATATTATGCAGATATGATCGATAGGACGACAATTACTATACTTATTAAACTTATTATCATCAATCTAACTCATATTATTAACCATATTATGCAGATATGATCGATAGGACGACAATTACTATACTTATTACTCTTATTATTATCAATCTAACTCATATTCTTAGCCATATTATGCTTATATGGTCGATAGAACGACAATTACTATACTTACTACTCTTATTATTATTAATCTAACTCATATTATTAACCATACTATGCTCATATGATCGATAGAACGACAATTACTATACTTATTACACGCACTATCATCAATCTAACTCATATTATTAACCATATTATGCAGATATGATCGATAGAACGACAATTACTATACTTATTACACTCACTATTATCAATCTAACTCATATTATTAGCCATATTATGCAGATATGATCGATAGGACGACAATTACTATACTTATTACACTTATTATTACCAATCTAACTCATATTATTAGCCATAATATGCTTATGTGTTTGATAGAACGACAATTACTATACTCATTACACTCACTATTATCAATCTAACTCATATTTTTAGCCATATTATGCTTATATGATCGATAGAACGACAATTACTATACTCGTTACTCTGATTATTATCAATCTAACTCATATTCTTAGCCATATTATGCTTATATGATCGATAGAACGATAATTACTATACTTATTACTCTTATTATTATCAATCTAACTCATATTATTAGCCATATTACGCTTATATGATCGACAGAACTACAATTACTGTACTTATTACACTCACTGTTATCAATCTAACTCATATTATTAACCATATTATGCAAATATAATCGATAGAACGACAATTACTATACTTATTACTCTTATTATTATCAATCTAACTCATATTATTAGCCATATTATGCTTATATGATCGATAGAACTACAATTTCTATACTCATTACTCTTATTATTATCAATCTAACTCATATTATTAGCCATATTATGCTTATATGATCGATAGAACCACAATTACAGTACTTATTATTCTTATTTTCATCAACCTAATTCATATTATTGGCCACATTATGCTTATATGATCGATAGAACTACAATTTCTATACTTAT
>NW_027473525.1:29634-82134 GCF_050947335.1 Megachile rotundata | reverse complement strand
TCAATCTAACTCATATTATTATCCATATTATGCCTATATGATCAATAGAACGACAATTACTATACTCATTACTCTTGTTATTATCAATCTAACTCATATTATTAACCATATTATGCTAATATGATCGATAGAACGACAATTACTATAATTATTACACTCAATATCATCAATCTAACTCATATTATTAGCCATATTATGCTTATATGATCGATAGAACTACAATTACTATACTTATTACTCTTATTATTATATATCTAACTCATATTATTAGCCATATTATGCCTATATGATCGATAGAACGACAATAACTATACTCATTACTCTTATTATTATCAATCTAACTCATATCATTAGCCATATTATGCTTATATGATCGATAGAACTAGAATTACTATACTTATTACTCTTATTATTATCAATCTAACTCATATTATTAACCATATTATGCAGACATGATCGATAGAACTACAATTACTATACTCATTTCTCTTATTATTATTATCAATCTAACTCATATTATTAGCCATATTATGCTTAAATGATGGATAGATCGACAATTACTATACTTATTACTCTTATTATTATCAATCTAACTCATATTATTAACCATATTATGCTTATATGAGCAATAGAGCTACAATTGCTATACTTATTACTCTTATTATTATCAATTTAACTCATATTATTAGCCATATTATGCTAAAATGACCGAAAGAACGACAATTACTATACTTATCACACTCACTATAATCAATCTAACTCATATTATTAACCATATTATGCAGATATGGTCGATAGGACGACAATTACTCTACTTATTATTCTTATATTTATCAATCTAACTCGTATTATTAACCATGTTATGCAGATATGATCGATAGGACGACAATTACTCTACTTATTATTCTTATTTTTATCAATCTAACTCATATTATTAACCATATTATGCAGATATGATCGATAGGACGACAATTACTATACTTATTACACTTATTATCATCAATCTAACTCATATTATTAACCATATTATGCAGATATGATCGATAGGACGACAATTACTATACTTATTACTCTTATTATTATCAATCTAACTCATATTCTTAGCCATATTATGCTTATATGGTCGATAGAACGACAATTACTATACTTATTACTCTTATTATTATCAATCTAACTCATATTATTAACCATACTATGCTCATATGATCGATAGAACGACAATTACTATACTTATTACACGCACTATCATCAATCTAACTCATATTATTAACCATATTATGCAGATATGATCGATAGAACGACAATTACTATACTTATTACACTCACTATTATCAATCTAACTCATATTATTAGCCATATTATGCAGATATGATCGATAGGACGACAATTACTATACTTATTACACTTATTATTACCAATCTAACTCATATTATTAGCCATAATATGCTTATGTGTTTGATAGATCGACATTTACTATACTCATTACACTCACTATTATCAATCTAACTCATATTATTAAGCATATTATGCTTATATGATCGATAGAACTACAATTACTATACTTATTACTCTTATTATTATCAATCTAACTCATATTATTACCCATATTATGCCTATATGATCGATAGAACGACAATAACTATACTCATTACTCTTATTATTATCAATCTAACTCATATCATTAGCCATATTATGCTTATATGATCGATAGAACTATAATTACTATACTTATTACTTTTATTATTATCAATCTAACTCATATTATTAGCCATATTATGCTTATATGATCGATAGAACGACAGTTACTATACTTGTTACTATTATTATTATCAATCTAACTCATATTATTAGCCATACTACGCTAATATGATCGACAGAACGACAATTACTATACTTATTACACTCACTGTTATCAATCTAACTCATATTATTAACCATATTATGCAAATATGATCGATAGAACGTCAATTACTATACTTATTACTCTTATTATTATCAATCTAACTCATATTATTAGCCACAAGATGCTTAAATGATCGATAGAACGACAATCACTATGCTTATTACTCTTATTATTATCATTCTAACTCATATTATTAGCCATATTATGCTTATATGATCGATAGGACGACAATTACTATACTTATTACTCTTATTGTTATCAATCTAACTCATATTATTAGCCACATTATGCTTATATGATCGATAGAACTACAATTTCTATACTTATTACTCCTATTATTATCAATCTAACTCATATTATTAGCCATATTATGCTTATATGATCGATAGAACGACAATTACTCTACTTATTATTCTTATTTTTATCAATCTAACTCATATTATTAACCATATTATGCAGATATGATCGATAGGACGACAATTACTATACTTATTACACTCACTATTATCAATCTAACTCATATTATTAGCCATATTATGCCTATATGATCGATAGAACGACAATAACTATACTCATTACTCTTATTATTATCAATCTAACTCATATCATTAGCCATATTATGCTTATATGATCGATAGAACTAGAATTACTATACTTATTACTCTTATTATTATCAATCTAACTCATATTATTAACCATACTATGCTAATTTGATCGATAGAACCACAATTACTATACTTATTACACTCACTATCATCAATCTAACTCATATTATTAACCACATTATGCAGATATGATCGATAGGACGGCAATTACTATACCTATTACTCTTATTATCATCAATCTAACTCATATTATTAACCATATTATGCTTATATGATCGATAGAACGACAATTACTATACTTATTACACTCACTATTATCAATCTAACTCACATTATTAGCCATATTATGCTTATATGATCGATAGAACGACAATAACTATACTCATTACTCTTATTATTATCAATCTAACTCATATCATTAGCCATATTATGCTTATATGATCGATAGAACTAGAATTACTATACTTATTACTCTTATTATTATCAATCTAACTCATATTATTAACCATATTATGCAGATATGATCGATCGAACTACAATTACTATACTCATTACTCTTATTATTATTATCTATCTAACTCATATCATTAGCCATATTATGCTTATATGATCGATAGAACCACAATTACTGTACTTATTATTCTTATTTCTATCAACCTAACTCATATTATTAGCCATATTATGCTTAAATGATGGATAGATCGACAATTACTATACTTATTACTCTTATTATTATCAATCTAACTCATATTATTAACCATATTATGCTTATATGAGCAATAGAACTACAATTACTATACTTATTACTCTTATTATTATCAATTTAACTCATATTATTAGCCATATTATGCAGATATCATCGATAGGACGACAATTACTATACTTATTACTCTTATTATCATCAATCTAACTCATATTATTAATCATATTATGCTTATATGATCGATAGAACGACAATTACTATACTTATTACACTCACTACAATCAATCTAACTCATATTATTAACCATATTATGCATATATGATCGATAGGACGACAAATACTAAACTCATTACTCTTATTATTATCAATCCAACTCGCATTCTTAGCCATATTATGCTTATATGATCGATAGAACGACAATTACTATACTTATTACTCTTATTATTATCAATCTAACTCATATTATTAACCATACTATGCTAATATGATCGATAGAACGACAATTACTATACTTATTACACTCACTATCATCAATCTAACTCATATTATTAGCCATATTATGCTTATATGATCGATAGAACTACAATTGCTATACTTTTTACTCTTATTATTATCAATCTAACTCATATTATTAGCCATATTATGCTTATATGATCGATAGAACTAGAATTACTATACTTCTTACTCTTATTATTATCAATATAACTCATATTATTAGCCATACTATGCTTATATGATCGATAGAACGACAATTACTGTACTTATTATTCTTATTTCTATCAACCTAACTCATATTATTAGCCATATTATGCTTAAATGATGGATAGATCGACAATTACTATACTTATTACTCTTCTTATTATCAATCTAACTCATATTATTATCCATATTATGCCTATATGATCAATAGAACGACAATTACTATACTCATTACTCTTGTTATTATCAATCTAACTCATATTATTAACCATATTATGCTAATATGATCGATAGAACGACAATTACTATAATTATTACACTCAATATCATCAATCTAACTCATATTATTAGCCATATTATGCTTATATGATCGATAGAACTACAATTACTATACTTATTACTCTTATTATTATATATCTAACTCATATTATTAGCCATATTATGCCTATATGATCGATAGAACGACAATAACTATACTCATTACTCTTATTATTATCAATCTAACTCATATCATTAGCCATATTATGCTTATATGATCGATAGAACTAGAATTACTATACTTATTACTCTTATTATTATCAATCTAACTCATATTATTAACCATATTATGCAGACATGATCGATAGAACTACAATTACTATACTCATTTCTCTTATTATTATTATCAATCTAACTCATATTATTAGCCATATTATGCTTAAATGATGGATAGATCGACAATTACTATACTTATTACTCTTATTATTATCAATCTAACTCATATTATTAACCATATTATGCTTATATGAGCAATAGAGCTACAATTGCTATACTTATTACTCTTATTATTATCAATTTAACTCATATTATTAGCCATATTATGCTAAAATGACCGAAAGAACGACAATTACTATACTTATCACACTCACTATAATCAATCTAACTCATATTATTAACCATATTATGCAGATATGGTCGATAGGACGACAATTACTCTACTTATTATTCTTATATTTATCAATCTAACTCGTATTATTAACCATGTTATGCAGATATGATCGATAGGACGACAATTACTCTACTTATTATTCTTATTTTTATCAATCTAACTCATATTATTAACCATATTATGCAGATATGATCGATAGGACGACAATTACTATACTTATTACACTTATTATCATCAATCTAACTCATATTATTAACCATATTATGCAGATATGATCGATAGGACGACAATTACTATACTTATTACTCTTATTATTATCAATCTAACTCATATTCTTAGCCATATTATGCTTATATGGTCGATAGAACGACAATTACTATACTTATTACTCTTATTATTATCAATCTAACTCATATTATTAACCATACTATGCTCATATGATCGATAGAACGACAATTACTATACTTATTACACGCACTATCATCAATCTAACTCATATTATTAACCATATTATGCAGATATGATCGATAGAACGACAATTACTATACTTATTACACTCACTATTATCAATCTAACTCATATTATTAGCCATATTATGCAGATATGATCGATAGGACGACAATTACTATACTTATTACACTTATTATTACCAATCTAACTCATATTATTAGCCATAATATGCTTATGTGTTTGATAGAACGACAATTACTATACTCATTACACTCACTATTATCAATCTAACTCATATTATTAGCCATATTATGCTTATATGATCGATAGAACGACAATTACTATACTCGTTACTCTGATTATTATCAATCTAACTCATATTCTTAGCCATATTATGCTTATATGATCGATAGAACGATAATTACTATACTTATTACTCTTATTATTATCAATCTAACTCATATTATTAACCATATTATGCTAATATGATCGATAGAACGACAATTACTATACTTATTACACTCACTATCATCAATCTAACTCATATTATTAAGCATATTATGCTTATATGATCGATAGAACTACAATTACTATACTTATTACTCTTATTATTATCAATCTAACTCATATTATTACCCATATTATGCCTATATGATCGATAGAACGACAATAACTATACTCATTACTCTTATTATTATCAATCTAACTCATATCATTAGCCATATTATGCTTATATGATCGATAGAACTATAATTACTATACTTATTACAATTATTATTATCAATCTAATTCATATTATTAACCATATTATGCAGATATGATCGATAGAACTACAATTACTATACTCATTACTCTTATTATTATCAATCTAACTCATATTATTAGCCATATTATGCTTATATGATCGATAGAACGACAATTACTATACTTGTTACTATTATTATTATCAATCTAACTCATATTATTAGCCATATTACGCTTATATGATCGACAGAACGACAATTACTATACTTATTACACTCACTATCATCAACCTAACTCATATTATTAACCATATTATGCAGATATGATCGATAGGACGACAATTACTATACCTATTACTCTTATTATCATCAATCTAACTCATATTATTAACCATATTATGCTTATATGATCGATAGAACGACAATTACTATACTTATTACTCTTATTATTATCAATCTAACTCATATTAATAGCCATATTATGCTTATACGATCGATACAACGACAATTACTATACTTATTACTCTTATTATTATCAATCTAACTCATATTATTAACCATACTATGCTAATATGATCGATAGAACGACAATTACTATACTTATTACACTCACTATCATCAATCTAACTCATATTATTAGCCATATTATGCTTATATGATCGATAGAACTACAATTGCTATACTTTTTACTCTTATTATTATCAATCTAACTCATATTATTAGCCATATTATGCTAAAATGACCGATAGAACGACAATTACTATACTTATTACACTCACTATTATCAATCTAACTCATATTATTAACCATATTATGCAAATATGATCGATAGGACGACAATTACTATACTTATTACCCTTATTATTATCAATCTAACTCATATTATTAACCATATTATGCTAATATGATCGATAGAACGACAATTACTATACTTATTACACTCACTGTTATCAATCTAACTCGTATTATTAGCCATACTATGCTTATATGATGGATAGAACGACAATTACTGTACTTATTATTCTTATTTCTATCAACCTAACTCATATTATTAGCCATATTATGCTTAAATGATGGATAGATCGACAATTACTATACTTATTACTCTTATTATTATCAATCTAACTCATATTATTATCCATATTATGCCTATATGATCAATAGAACGACAATTACTATACTCATTACTCTTATTATTATTAATCTAACTCATATTATTAACCATATTATGCTAATATGATCGATAGAACGACAATTACTATAATTTTTACACTCACTATCATCAATCTAACTCATATTATTAGCCATATTATGCTTATATGATCGATAGAACTACAATTACTATACTTATTACTCTTATTATTATATATCTAACTCATATTATTAGCCATATTATGCCTATATGATCGATAGAACGACAATAACTATACTCATTACTCTTATTATTATCAATCTAACTCATATCATTAGCCATATTATGCTTATATGATCGATAGAACTAGAATTACTATACTTATTACTCTAATTATTATCAATCTAACTCATATAATTAGCCATATTATGCTTATATGATCGATAGAACCACAATTACTGTACTTATTATTCTTATTTCTATCAACCTAACTCATATTATTAGCCATATTATGCTTAAATGATGGATAGATCGACAATTACTATACTTATTACTCTTATTATTATCAATTTAACTCATATTATTAGCCATATTATGCTAAAATGGCCGACAGAACGACAATTACTATACTTATCACACTCACGATAATCAATCTAACTCATATTATTAACCATATTATGCAGATATGATCGATAGGACGACAATTACTCTACTTATTATTCTTATATTTATCAATCTAACTCGTATTATTAACCATGTTATGCAGATATGATCGATAGGACGACAATTACTCTACTTATTATTCTTATTTTTATCAATCTAACTCATATTATTAACCATATTATGCAGATATGATCGATAGGACGACAATTACTATACTTATTACACTTATTATCATCAATCTAACTCATATTATTAACCATATTATGCAGATATGATCGATAGGACGACAATTACTATACTTATTACTCTTATTATTATCAATCTAACTCATATTCTTAGCCATATTATGCTTATATGATCGATGGAACGACAATTACTATACTTATTACTCTTATTATTACCAATCTAACTCATATTATTAGCCATAATATGCTTATGTGTTTGATAGAACGACAATTACTATACTCATTACACTCACTATTATCAATCTAACTCATATTATTAGCCATATTATGCTTATATGATCGATAGAACGACAATTACTATACTTATTACACTCACTATCATCAATCTAACTCATATTATTAAGCATATTATGCTTATATGATCGATAGAACTACAATTACTATACTCATTACACTCACTATTATCAATCTAACTCATATTATTAGCCATATTATGCCTATATGATCGATAGAACGACAATAACTATACTCATTACTCTTATTATTATCAATCTAACTCATATCATTAGCCATATTATGCTTATATGATCGATAGAACTATAATTACTATACTTATTACTCTTATTATTATCAATCTAACTCATATTATTAACCATATTATGCAGATATGATCGATAGAACTACAATTACTATACTCATTACTCTTATTATTATCAATCTAACTCATATTATTAGCCATATTATGCTTATATGATCGATAGAACCACAATTACTGTACTTATTGTTCTTATTTTTATCAACCTAATTCATATTATTGGCCGCATTATGCTTATATGATCGATAGAACTACAATTTCTATACTTATTACTCTTATTATTATCAATCTAACTCATATTATTAACCATATTATGCTTATATGAGCAATAGAACTGCAATTACTATACTTATTACACTCACTATTATCAATCTAACTCATATTATTAGCCATATTATGCCTATATGATCGATAGAACGACAATAACTATACTCATTACTCTTATTATTATCAATCTAACTCATATCATTAGCCACATTATGCTTATATGATCGATAGAACTAGAATTACTATACTTATTACTCTTATTATTATCAATCTAACTCATATTATTAACCATACTATGCTAATTTGATCGATAGAACGACAATTACTCTCCTTATTACTCTTATTATTATCAATCTAACTCATATTAATAGCCATATTATGCTTATACGATCGATACAACGACAATTACTATACTCATTACTCTTATTATTATCAATCTATTTCATATTATTAACCATATTATGCAAATATGATCGATAGGACGACAATTACTATACTTACTACTCTTATTATTATCAATCTAACTCATATTATTAAACATATTATGCTAATATGATCGATAGAACGACAATTACTATACTTATTACACTCACTGTTATCAATATAACTCGTATTATTAGCCATACTATGCTTATATGATGGATAGAACGACAATTACGGTACTTATTATTCTTATTTCTATCAACCTAACTCAAATTATTAGCCATATTATGCTTAAATGATGGATAGATCGACAATTACTATACTTATTACTCTTATTATTATCAATCTAACTCATATTATTATCCATATTATGCCTATATGATCAATAGGACGACAATTACTATACTCATTACTCTTATTATTATCAATCTAACTCATATTATTAACCATATTATGCTAATATGATCGATAGAACGACAATTACTATAATTATTACACTCACTATCATCAATCTAACTCATATTATTAGCCATATTATGCTTATATGATCGATAGAACTACAATTACTATACTTATTACACTCACTATTATCAATCTAACTCATATTATTAGCCATATTATGCCTATATGATCGATAGAACGACAATAACTATACTCATTACTCTTATTATTATCAATCTAACTCATATCATTAGCCACATTATGCTTATATGATCGATAGAACTAGAATTACTATACTTATTACTCTTATTATTATCAATCTAACTCATATTATTAACCATACTATGCTAATTTGATCGATAGAACGACAATTACTATACTTATTACTCTTATTATTATCAATCTAACTCATATTAATAGCCATATTATGCTTATACGATCGATACAACGACAATTACTATACTCATTACTCTTATTATTATCAATCTATTTCATATTATTAACCATATTATGCAAATATGATCGATAGGACGACAATTACTATACTTACTACTCTTATTATTATCAATCTAACTCATATTATTAACCATATTATGCTAATATGATCGATAGAACGACAATTACTATACTTATTACACTCACTGTTATCAATATAATTCGTATTATTAGCCATACTATGCTTATATGATGGATAGAACGACAATTACTGTACTTATTATTCTTATTTCTATCAACCTAACTCAAATTATTAGCCATATTATGCTTAAATGATGGATAGATCGACAATTACTATACTTATTACTCTTATTATTATCAATCTAACTCATGTTATTATCCATATTATGCCTATATGATCAATAGAACGACAATTACTATACTCATTACTCTTATTATTATCAATCTAACTCATATTATTAACCATATTATGCTAATATGATCGATAGAACGACAATTACTATAATTATTACACTCACTATCATCAATCTAACTCATATTATTAGCCATATTATGCTTATATGATCGATAGAACTACAATTACTATACTTATTACTCTTATTATTATATATCTAACTCATATTATTAGCCATATTATGCCTATATGATCGATAGAACGACAATAACTATACTCATTACTCTTATTATTATCAATCTAACTCATATCATTAGCCATATTATGCTTGTATGATCGATAGAACTAGAATTACTATACTTATTACTCTTATTATTATCAATCTAACTCATATTATTAACCATATTATGCAGATATGATCGATAGAACTACAATTACTATACTCATTACTCTTATTATTATTATCAATCTAACTCATATTATTAGCCATATTATGCTTATATGATCGATAGAACCACAATTACTGTACTTATTATTCTTATTTCTATCAACCTAACTCATATTATTAGCCATATTATGCTTAAATGATGGATAGATCGACAATTGCTATACTTATTACTCTTATTATTATCAATTTAACTCATATTATTAGCCATATTATGCTAAAATGACCGATAGAACGACAATTACTATACTTATCACACTCACTATAATCAATCTAACTCATATTATTAACCATATTATGCAGATATGATCGATAGGACGACAATTACTCTACTTATTATTCTTATTTTTATCAATCTAACTCATATTATTAACCATATTATGCAGATATGATCGATAGGACGACAATTACTATACTTATTACACTTATTATCATCAATCTAACTCATATTATTAACCATATTATGCAGATATGATCGATAGGACGACAATTACTATACTTATTACTCTTATTATTATCAATCTAACTCATATTCTTAGCCATATTATGCTTATATGATCGATAGAACGACAATTACTATACTTATTACTCTTATTATTATCAATCTAACACATATTATTAACCATACTATGCTAATATGATCGATAGAACGACAATTACTATACTTATTACACTCACTATTATCAATCTAACTCATATTATTAGCCATATTATGCTTATATGATCGATAGAACGACAATTACTATACTCGTTTCTCTCATTATTATCAATCTAACTCATATTCTTAGCCATATTATGCTTATATGATCGATAGAACGACAATTACTATACTTATTACTCTTATTATTATCAATCTAACTCATATTATTAACCATATTATGCTAATATGATCGATAGAACGACAATTACTATACTTATTACACTCACTATCATCAATCTAACTCATATTATTAAGCATATTATGCTTATATGATCGATAGAACTACAATTACTATACTCATTACACTCACTATTATCAATCTAACTCATATTATTAGCCATATTATGCCTATATGATCGATAGAACGACAATAACTATACTCATTACTCTTATTATTATCAATCTAACTCATATCATTAGCCATATTATGCTTATATGATCGATAGAACCAGAATTACTATACTTATTACTCTTATTATTATCAATCTAACTCATATTATTAACCATACTATGCTAATCTGATCGATAGAACGACAATTACTATACTTATTACACTCACTATCATCAATCTAACTCATATTATTAGCCATGTTAAGCTTATATGATCGATAGAACTACAATTACTATACTTATTACTCTTATTATTATATATCTAACTCATATTATTAGCCATATTATGCCTATATGATCGATAGAACGACAACAACTATACTCATTACTCTTATTATTATCAATCTAACTCATATCATTAGCCATATTATGCTTATATGATCGATAGAACCACAATTACTGTACTTATTATTCTTATTTCTATCAACCTAACTCATATTATTAGCCATATTATGCTTAAATGATGGATAGATCGACAATTACTATACTTATTACTCTTATTATTATCAATCTAACTCATATTATTAACCATATTATGCTTATATGAGCAATAGAACTACAATTACTATACTTATTACTCTTATTATTATATATCTAACTCATATTATTAGCCATATTATGCCTATATGATCGATAGAACGACAATAACTATACTCATTACACTTATTATTATCAATCTAACTCATATCATTAGCCATATTATGCTTATATGATCGATAGAACTAGAATTACTATACTTATTACTCTTATTATTATCAATCTAACTCATATTATTAACCATATTATGCAGATATGATCGATAGAACTACAATTACTATACTCATTACTCTTATTATTATTATCAATCTAACTCATATTATTAGCCATATTATGCTTATATGATCGATAGAACCACAATTACTGTACTTATTATTCTTATTTCTATCAACCTAACTCATATTATTAGCCATATTATGCTTAAATGATGGATAGATCGACAATTACTATACTTATTACTCTTATTATTATCAATTTAACTCATATTATTAGCCATATTATGCTAAAATGACCGATAGAACGACAATTACTATACTTATCACACTCACTATAATCAGTCTAGCTCATATTATTAACCATATTATGCAGATATGATCGATAGGACGACAATTACTCTACTTATTATTCTTATATTTATCAATCTAACTCGAATTATTAACCATGTTATGCAGATATGATCGATAGGACCACAATTACTCTACTTATTATTCTTATTTTTATCAATCTAACTCATATTATCAACCATATTATGCAGATATGATCGATAGGACGACCATTACTATACTTATTACATTTATTATCATCAATCTAACTCATATTATTAACCATATTATGCAGATATGATCGATAGGACGACAATTACTATACTTATTACTCTTATTATTATCAATCTAACTCATATTCTTAGCCATATTATGCTTATATGATGGATAGAACGACAATTACTATACTTATTACACTCACTATTATCAATCTAACTCATATTATTAGCCATATTATGCAGATATGATCGATAGGACGACAATTACTATACTTATTACACTTATTATTACCAATCTAACTCATATTATTAGCCATAATATGCTTATGTGTTTGATAGAACGACAATTACTATACTCATTACACTCACTATTATCAATCTAACTCATATTATTAGCCATATTATGCTTATATGATCGATAGAACTACAATTACTATACTCATTACACTCACTATTATCAATCTAACTCATATTATTAGCCATATTATGCCTATATGATCGATAGAACGACAATAACTATACTCATTACTCTTATTATTATCAATCTAACTCATATCATTAGCCATATTATGCTTATATGATCGATAGAACTATAATTACTATACTTATTACTCTTATTATTATCAATCTAACTCATATTATTAACCATATTATGCAGATATGATCGATAGAACTACAATTACTATACTCATTACTCTTGTTATTATCAATCTAACTCATATTATTAGCCATATTATGCTTATATGATCGATAGAACCACAATTACTGCACTTATTATTCTTATTTTTATCAACCTAATTCATATTATTGGCCACATTATACTTATATGATCGATAGAACTACAATTTCTATACTTATTACTCTTATTATTATCAATCTAACTCATATTATTAACCATATTATGCTTATATGAGCAATAGAACTGCAATTACTATACTTATTACACTCACTATTATCAATCTAACTCATATTATTAGCCATATTATGCCTATATGATCGATAGAACGACAATAACTATACTCATTACTCTTATAATTATCAATCTAACTCATATCATTAGCCATATTATGCTTATATGATCGATAGAACTAGAATTACTATACTTATTACTCTTATTATTATCGATCTAACTCATATTATTAACCATACTATGCTAATTTGATCGATAGAACGACAATTACTATACTTATTACACTCACTATCATCAATCTAACTCATATTATTAACCATATTATGCAGATATGATCGATAGGACGACAATTACTATACCTATTACTCTTATTATCATCAATCAAACTCATATTATTAACCATATTATGCTTATATGATCGATAGAACGACAATTACTATACCTATTACTTTCACTATTATCAATCTAACTCACATTATTAGCCATATTATGCTTATATGATCGATAGAACTACAATTACTATACTTTTTACTCTTATTATTATCAATCTAACTCATATTATTATCCATATTATGCCTATATGATCAATAGAACGACAATTACTATACTCATTACTCTTATTATTATCAATCTAACTCATATTATTAACCATATTATGCTAATATGATCGATAGAACGACAATTACTATACCTATTACACTCACTATCATCAATCTAACTCATATTATTAGCCATATTATGCTTATATGATCGATAGAACTACAATTACTATACTTATTACTCTTATTATTATATATCTAACTCATATTATTAGCCATATTATGCGTATATGATCGATAGAACGACAATAACTATACTCATTACTCTTATTATTATCAATCTAACACATATCATTAGCCATATTATGCTTATATGATCGATAGAACTAGAATTACTATACTTATTACTCTTATTATTATCAATCTAACTCATATTATTAACCATATTATGCAGATATGATCGATAGAACTACAATTACTATACTCATTACTCTTATTATTATTATCAATCTAACTCATATTATTAGCCATATTATGCTTATATGATCGATAGAACCACAATTACTGTACTTATTATTCTTATTTCTATCAACCTAACTCATATTATTAGCCATATTATGCTTAAGTGATGGATAGATCGACAATTACTATACTTATTAGTCTTATTATTATCAATCTAACTCCTATTATTAACCATATTATGCTTATATGAGCAATAGAACTACAATTACTATACTTATTACTCTTATTATTATCAATTTAACTCATATTATTAGCCATATTATGCTAAAATGACCGATAGAACGACAATTACTATACTTATCACTCTCACTATAATCAATCTAACTCATATTATTAACCATATTATGCAGATATGATCGATAGGACGACAATTACTCTACTTATTATTCTTATATTTATCAATCTAACTCGTATTATTAACCATGTTATGCAGATATGATCGATAGGACGACAATTACTCTACTTATTATTCTTATTTTTATCAATCTAACTCATATTATTAACCATATTATGCAAATATGATCGATAGGACGACAATTACTATACTTATTACACTTATTATCATCAATCTAACTCATATTATTAACCATACTATGCAGATATGATCGATAGGACGACAATTACTATACTTATTACTCTTATTATTATATATCTAACTCATATTATTAGCCATATTATGCGTATATGATCGATAGAACGACAATAACTATACTCATTACTCTTATTATTATTATCAATCTAACTCATATTATTAGCCATATTATGCTTATATGATCGATAGAACCACAATTACTGTACTTATTATTCTTATTTCTATCAACCTAACTCATATTATTAGCCATATTATGCTTAAGTGATGGATAGATCGACAATTACTATACTTATTAGTCTTATTATTATCAATCTAACTCCTATTATTAACCATATTATGCTTATATGAGCAATAGAACTACAATTACTATACTTATTACTCTTATTATTATCAATTTAACTCATATTATTAGCCATATTATGCTAAAATGACCGATAGAACGACAATTACTATACTCATTACTCTTATTATTATCAATCTAACTCATATCCTTAGCCATATTATGCTTATATGATCGATAGAACTAGAATTACTATACTTATTACTCTTATTATTATCGATCTAACTCATATTATTAACCATACTATGCTAATTTGATTGATAGAACGACAATTACTATACTTATTACACTCACTATCATCAATCTAACTCATATTATTAACCATATTATGCAGATATGATCGATAGGACGACAATTACTATACCTATTACTCTTATTATCATCAATCTAACTCATATTATTAACCATATTATGCTTATATGATCGATAGAACGACAATTACTATACTTATTACACTCACTATTATCAATCTAACTCACATTATTAGCCATATTATGCTTATAAGATCGATAGAACTACAATTACTATACTTTTTACTCTTATTATTATCAATCTAACTCATATTATTATCCATATTATGCCTACATGATCAATAGAACGACAATTACTATACTCATTACTCTTATTATTATCAATCTAACTCATATTATTAACCATATTATGCTAATATGATCGATAGAACGACAATTACTATACATATTACACTCACTATCATCAATCTAACTCATATTATTAGCCATATTATGCTTATATGATCGATAGAACTACAATTACTATACTTATTACTCTTATTATTATATATCTAACTCATATTATTAGCCATATTATGCGTATATGATCGATAGAACGACAATAACTATACTCATTACTCTTATTATTATCAATCTAACACATATCATTAGCCATATTATGCTTATATGATCGATAGAACTAGAATTACTATACTTATTACTCTTATTATTATCAATCTAACTCATATTATTAACCATATTATGCAGATATGATCGATAGAACTACAATTACTATACTCATTACTCTTATTATTATTATCAATCTAACTCATATTATTAGCCATATTATGCTTATATGATCGATAGAACTAGAATTACTATACTTATTACTCTTATTGTTATCAATCTCACTCATATTATTAGCCACATTATGCGTATATGATCGATAGAACGACAATAACTATACTCATTACTCTTATTATTATCAATCTAACACATATCATTAGCCATATTATGCTTATATGATCGATAGAACTAGAATTACTATACTTATTACTCTTATTATTATCAATCTAACTCATATTATTAACCATATTATGCAGATATGATCGATAGAACTACAATTACTATACTCATTACTCTTATTATTATTATCAATCTAACTCATATTATTAGCCATATTATGCTTATATGATCGATAGAACCACAATTACTGTACTTATTATTCTTATTTCTATCAACCTAACTCATATTATTAGCCATATTATGCTTAAGTGATGGATAGATCGACAATTACTATACTTATTAGTCTTATTATTATCAATCTAACTCCTATTATTAACCATATTATGCTTATATGAGCAATAGAACTACAATTACTATACTTATTACTCTTATTATTATCAATTTAACTCATATTATTAGCCATATTATGCTAAAATGACCGATAGAACGACAATAACTATACTCATTACTCTTATTATTATCAATCTAACTCATATCATTAGCCATATTATGCTTATATGATCGATAGAACTAGAATTACTATACTTATTACTCTTATTGTTATCAATCTCACTCATATTATTAGCCACATTATGCTTATATGATCGATAGAACTACAATTTCTGTACTTATTACTCCTATTATTATCAATCTAACTCATATTATTAGCCATATTATGCTTATATGATCGATAGAACGACAATTACTATACTCATTACTCTTATTATTATCAATCTAACTCATATCCTTAGCCATATTATGCTTATATGATCGATAGAACTAGAATTACTATACTTATTACTCTTATTATTATCGATCTAACTCATATTATTAACCATACTATGCTAATTTGATTGATAGAACGACAATTACTATACTTATTACACTCACTATCATCAATCTAACTCATATTATTAACCATATTATGCAGATATGATCGATAGGACGACAATTACTATACCTATTACTCTTATTATCATCAATCTAACTCATATTATTAACCATATTATGCTTATATGATCGATAGAGCGACAATTACTATACTTATTACACTCACTATTATCAATCTAACTCACATTATTAGCCATATTATGCTTATATGATCGATAGAACTACAATTACTATACTTTTTACTCTTATTATTATCAATCTAACTCATATTATTATCCATATTATGCCTATATGATCAATAGAACGACAATTACTATACTCATTACTCTTATTATTATCAATCTAACTCATATTATTAACCATATTATGCTAATATGATCGATAGAACGACAATTACTATACCTATTACACTCACTATCATCAATCTAACTCATATTATTAGCCATATTATGCTTATATGATCGATAGAACTACAATTACTATACTTATTACTCTTATTATTATATATCTAACTCATATTATTAGCCATATTATGCGTATATGATCGATAGAACGACAATAACTATACTCATTACTCTTATTATTATCAATCTAACACATATCATTAGCCATATTATGCTTATATGATCGATAGAACTAGAATTACTATACTTATTACTCTTATTATTATCAATCTAACACATATTATTAACCATATTATGCAGATATGATCGATAGAACTACAATTACTATACTCATTACTCTTATTATTATTATCAATCTAACTCATATTATTAGCCATATTATGCTTATATGATCGATAGAACCACAATTACTGTACTTATTATTCTTATTTCTATCAACCTAACTCATATTATTAGCCATATTATGCTTAAGTGATGGATAGATCGACAATTACTATACTTATTAGTCTTATTATTATCAATCTAACTCCTATTATTAACCATATTATGCTTATATGAGCAATAGAACTACAATTACTATACTTATTACTCTTATTATTATCAATTTAACTCATATTATTAGCCATATTATGCTAAAATGACCGATAGAACGACAATTACTATACTTATCACTCTCACTATAATCAATCTAACTCATATTATTAACCATATTATGCAGATATGATCGATAGGACGACAATTACTCTACTTATTATTCTTATATTTATCAATCTAACTCGTATTATTAACCATGTTATGCAGATATGATCGATAGGACGACAATTACTCTACTTATTATTCTTATTTTTATCAATCTAACTCATATTATTAACCATATTATGCAAATATGATCGATAGGACGACAATTACTATACTTATTACACTTATTATCATCAATCTAACTCATATTATTAACCATACTATGCAGATATGATCGATAGGACGACAATTACTATACTTATTACTCTTATTATTATCAATCTAACTCATATTCTTAGCCATATTATGCTTATATGATCGATAGAACGACAATTACTATACTTATTACTCTTATTATTATCAATCTAACACATATTATTAACCATACTATGCTAATATGATCGATAGAACGACAATTACTATACTTATTACACGCACTATCATCAATCTAACTCATATTATTACCCATATTATGCAGATATGATCGATAGGACGACAATTACTATACTTATTACTCTTATTATCATCAATCTAACTCATATTATTAATCATATTATGCTTATATGGTCGATAGAACGAAAATTACTATACTTATTACACTCACTATTATCAATCTAACTCATATTATTAGCCATATTATGCAGATATGATCGATAGGACGACAATTACTATACTTATTACACTCATTATTACCAATCTAACTCATATTATTAGCCATATTATGCTTATATGATCGATAGAACGACAATTACTATACTCGTTACTCTCATTATTATCAATCTAACTCATATTATTAACCATATTATGCAGATATGATCGATAGAACTACAATTACTATACTCATTACTCTTATTATTATCAATCTAACTCATATTATTAGCCATATTATGCTTATATGATCGATAGAACGACAATTACTATACTTGTTACTATTATTATTATCAATCTAACTCATATTATTAGCCATATTACGCTTATATGATCGACAGAACGACAATAACTATACTCATTACTCTTATTATTATCAATCTAACTCATATCATTAGCCATATTTTGCTTATATGATCGATAGAACTAGAATTACTATACTTATTACTCTTATTATAATCAATCTAACTCATATTATTAACCATACTATGCTAATTTGATCGATAGAACGACAATTACTATACTTATTACACTCACTATCATCAATCTAACTCATATTATTAACCATATAATGCAGATATGATCGATAGAACGACAATTACTATACTTATTACTCTTATTATTATCAATCTAACTCATATTATTAACCATATTATGCTTATATGAGCAATAGAACTACAACTACTATACTTATTACACTCACTATTATCAATCTAACTCATATTATTAGCCATATTATGCCTATATGATCGATAGAACGACAATAACTATACTCATTACTCTTATTATTATCAATCTAACTCATATCATTAGCCATATTATGCTTATATGATCGATAGAACTAGAATTACTATACTTATTACTCTTATTGTTATCAATCTCACTCATATTATTAGCCACATTATGCTTATATGATCGATAGAACTACAATTTCTGTACTTATTACTCCTATTATTATCAATCTAACTCATATTATTAGCCATATTATGCTTATATGATCGATAGAACGACAATTACTATACTCATTACTCTTATTATTATCAATCTAACTCATATCCTTAGCCATATTATGCTTATATGATCGATAGAACCACAATTACTGTACTTATTATTCTTATTTTTATCAACCTAATTCATATTATTGGCCACATTATGCTTATATGATCGATAGAACTACAATTTCTATACTTATTACTCTTATTGTTATCAATCTAACTCATATTATTAACCATATTATGCTTATATGAGCAATAGAACTACAATTACTATACTTATTACACTCACTATTATCAATCTAACTCATATTATTAGACATATTATGCCTATATGATCGATAGAACGACAATAACTATACTCATTACTCTTATTATTATCAATCTAACTCATATCATTAGCCATATTATGCTTATATGATCGATAGAACTAGAATTACTATACTTATTGCTCTTATTATTATCAATCTAACTCATATTATTAAGCATACTATGCTAATTTGATCGATAGAACGACAATTACTATACTTATTACGCTCACTATCATCAATCTAACTCATATTATTAACCATATTATGCAGATATGATCGATAGGACGACAATTACTATAGCTATTACTCTTATTATCATCAATCTAACTCATATTATTAACCATATTATGCTAATATGATCGATAGAACGACAATTACTATACTTATTACACTCACTATCATCAATCTAACTCATATTATTAGCCATATTATGCTTATATGATCGATAGAACTACAATTACTATACTTATTACTCTTATTATTATATATCTAACTCATATTATTAGCCATATTATGCCTATATGATCGATAGAACGACAATAACTATACTCATTACTCTTATTATTATCAATCTAACTCATATCATTAGCCATATTATGCTTATATGATCGATAGAACTAGAATTACTATACTTATTACTCTTAATATTATCAATCTAACTCATATTATTAACCATATTATGCAGATATGATCGATAGAACTACAATTACTATACTCATTACTCTTATTATTATCAATCTAACTCTTATTAATAGCCATATTATGCTTATATGATCGATAGAACGACAATTACTATACTTGTTACTATTATTATTATCAATCTAACTCATATTATTAGCCATATTACGCTTATATGATCGACAGAACGACAATTACTGTACTTATTACACTCACTGTTATCAATCTAACTCATATTATTAACCATATTATGCAAATATAATCGATAGAACGACAATTACTATACTTATTACTCTTATTATTATCAATCTAACACATATTATTAACCATACTATGCTAATATGATCGATAGAACGACAATTACTATACTTATTACACGCACTATCATCAATCTAACTCATATTATTACCCATATTATGCAGATATGATCGATAGGACGACAATTACTATACTTATTACTCTTATTATCATCAATCTAACTCATATTATTAATCATATTATGCTTATATGATCGATAGAACGAAAATTACTATACTTATTACACTCACTATTATCAATCTAATTCATATTCTTAGCCATATTATGCAGATATGATCGATAGGACGACAATTACTATACTTATTACACTCATTATTACCAATCTAACTCATATTATTAGCCATATTATGCTTATATGATCGATAGAACGACAATTACTATACTCGTTACTCTCATTATTATCAATCTAACTCATATTATTAACCATATTATGCAGATATGATCGATAGAACTACAATTACTATACTCATTACTCTTATTATTATCAATCTAACTCATATTATTAGCCATATTATGCTTATATGATCGATAGAACGACAATTACTATACTTGTTACTATTATTATTATCAATCTAACTCATATTATTAGCCATATTACGCTTATATGATCGACAGAACGACAATTACTGTACTTATTACACTCACTGTTATCAATCTAACTCATATTATTAACCATATTATGCAAATATAATCGATAGAACGACAATTACTATACTTATTACTCTTATTATTATCAATCTAACTCATATTATTAGCCATAAGATGCTTAAATGATCGATAGAACGACAATCACTATACTTATTACTCTTATTATTACCAATCTAACTCATATTAATAACCATATTATGCTTATATGATCGGTAGGACGACAATTACTATACTTATTACTCTTATTGTTATCAATCTAACTCATATTATTAGCCATATTATGCTTATATGATCGATAGAACTACAATTTCTATACTTATTACTCTTATTATTATCAATCTAACTCATATTATTAACCATATTATGCTTATATGAGCAATAGAACTACAATTACTATACTTATTACACTCACTATTATCAATCTAACTCATATTATTAGCCATACTATGCCTATATGATCGATAGAACGACAATAACTATACTCATTACTCTTATTATTATCAATCTAACTCATATCATTAGCCATATTTTGCTTATATGATCGATAGAACTAGAATTACTATACTTATTACTCTTATTATAATCAATCTAACTCATATTATTAACCATACTATGCTAATTTGATCGATAGAACGACAATTACTATACTTATTACACTCACTATCATCAATCTAACTCATATTATTAACCATATAATGCAGATATGATCGATAGGACGACAATTACTATACTTATTACTCTTATTATTATCAATCTAACTCATATTATTAACCATATTATGCTTATATGAGCAATAGAACTACAACTCTATACTTATTACACTCACTATTATCAATCTAACTCATATTATTAGCCATATTATGCCTATATGATCGATAGAACGACAATAACTATACTCATTACTCTTATTATTATCAATCTAACTCATATCATTAGCCATATTATGCTTATATGATCGATAGAACTAGAATTACTATACTTATTACTCTTATTGTTATCAATCTCACTCATATTATTAGCCACATTATGCTTATATGATCGATAGAACTACAATTTCTGTACTTATTACTCCTATTATTATCAATCTAACTCATATTATTAGCCATATTATGCTTATATGATCGATAGAACGACAATTACTATACTCATTACTCTTATTATTATCAATCTAACTCATATCCTTAGCCATATTATGCTTATATGAACGATAGAACCACAATTACTGTACTTATTATTCTTATTTTTATCAACCTAATTCATATTATTGGCCACATTATGCTTATATGATCGATAGAACTACAATTTCTATACTTATTACTCTTATTGTTATCAATCTAACTCATATTATTAACCATATTATGCTTATATGAGCAATAGAACTACAATTACTATACTTATTACACTCACTATTATCAATCTAACTCATATTATTAGACATATTATGCCTATATGATCGATAGAACGACAATAACTATACTCATTACTCTTATTATTATCAATCTAACTCATATCATTAGCCATATTATGCTTATATGATCGATAGAACTAGAATTACTATACTTATTGCTCTTATTATTATCAATCTAACTCATATTATTAAGCATACTATGCTAATTTGATCGATAGAACGACAATTACTATACTTATTACGCTCACTATCATCAATCTAACTCATATTATTAACCATATTATGCAGATATGATCGATAGGACGACAATTACTATAGCTATTACTCTTATTATCATCAATCTAACTCATATTATTAACCATATTATGCTTATATGATCGATAGAACGACAATTACTATACTTATTACACTCACTAATATCAGTCTAACTCATATTATTAGCCATATTATGCTTATATGATCGATAGAACTACAATTACTATACTTTTTACTCTTATTATTATCAATCTAACTCATATTATTATCCATATTATGCCTATATGATCAATAGAACGACAATTACTATACTCATTACTCTTATTATTATCAATCTAACTCATATTATTAACCATATTATGCTAATATGATCGATAGAACGACAATTACTATACTTATTACACTCACTATCATCAATCTAACTCATATTATTAGCCATATTATGCTTATATGATCGATAGAACTACAATTACTATACTTATTACTCTTATTATTATATATCTAACTCATATTATTAGCCATATTATGCCTATATGATCGATAGAACGACAATAACTATACTCATTACTCTTATTATTATCAATCTAACTCATATCATTAGCCATATTATGCTTATATGATCGATAGAACTAGAATTACTATACTTATTACTCTTAATATTATCAATCTAACTCATATTATTAACCATATTATGCAGATATGATCGATAGAACTACAATTACTATACTCATTACTCTTATTATTATCAATCTAACTCTTATTAATAGCCATATTATGCTTATATGATCGATAGAACGACAATTACTATACTTGTTACTATTATTATTATCAATCTAACTCATATTATTAGCCATATTACGCTTATATGATCGACAGAACGACAATTACTGTACTTATTACACTCACTGTTATCAATCTAACTCATATTATTAACCATATTATGCAAATATAATCGATAGAACGACAATTACTATACTTATTACTCTTATTATTATCAATCTAACACATATTATTAACCATACTATGCTAATATGATCGATAGAACGACAATTACTATACTTATTACACGCACTATCATCAATCTAACTCATATTATTACCCATATTATGCAGATATGATCGATAGGACGACAATTACTATACTTATTACTCTTATTATCATCAATCTAACTCATATTATTAATCATATTATGCTTATATGATCGATAGAACGAAAATTACTATACTTATTACACTCACTATTATCAATCTAACTCATATTCTTAGCCATATTATGCAGATATGATCGATAGGACGACAATTACTATACTTATTACACTCATTATTACCAATCTAACTCATATTATTAGCCATATTATGCTTATATGATCGATAGAACGACAATTACTATACTCGTTACTCTCATTATTATCAATCTAACTCATATTATTAACCATATTATGCAGATATGATCGATAGAACTACACTGCTCAAAAGAAATATGGCATAGAAAAATTTTAGGCAAAAATTGGCCAAATTCGACTGATGATAACTCCGTGAAAAATCATCGCAAAGTTATGCTCTTTTTTTTAAATTAAAGCTTGAGATCTCTACTTTAAGACCCTGTAGTTTGATTTTAGATTTGATGCATCCCTACCACAATAACATCGTAAATGTGAGGTCATGTTTGCAATATTGAAAATTACAAAGTTTGACGAAATGCATGGACTTGCCACATTTTTTTGGGGCGATACTGTTTACAGCAGCAGAAAGTACAAACCTTTATCTTTAATTTCCAGTATGTGAAAAACCGCTACCATTTTTTTCTGCAAAGATACAGAACTTTAAAGAAACCCTTGCATTTATGGCATATACCGCCGCCATTAGCATTACCCGATGTGCAGGTCGGAGAGGTTGCTGGACAGATTTTGCACATTATATGGCTCTGACAGGAGCCTTTTCTGTGTGTATTTGTGTGTGAGAATCTGTGTGTGTGTATGAATTATCGTCGAGAAGCCTCGTTGAGAATCATTCTCGAATTTTGCAGTCCCAATTCAATTTGATTGCTTCCATATTCTGCAGTAAGTCCAAATTTGAACCCTATAGAAATTTAACAAGACAACCTACCAATCTGTAAGATCTATCGCAAGTCTTAACTGAAATTTGGAATGACATTCCACAGGAAGAAATTAGGGCTTGCATTAACATGAGTAATCGACTGCAAGGGATAATTCAACAACGCGGTGGAAACACGCGTTATTAGAATTCAAACATACAGACACACAGATACTCACACACAAATACACACAAAGAAAGGCTCTTGTCAGAGGCATATGATGCGCAAAATCTGTCCAGCAACCTCTCCGAGGTGCATATCGGGTAATGCTAATACCGGCGGTATATGCCATAAATGCAAGGGTTTCTTTAAAGTTCTGTATCTTTGCAGAAAAAAATGGTAGCGGTTTTTCACATACTGGAAATTAAAGATAAAGGTTTGTACTTTATGCTGCTGTAAACAGTATCGCCCCAAAAAAATGTGGCAAGTCCATGCATTTCGTCAAACTTTGTAATTTTCAATATTGCAAACATGACCTCACATTTACGGTGTTATTGTGGTAGGGATGCATCAAATCTAAAATCAAACTACAGAGTCTTAAAGTAGAGATCTCAAGCTTTAATTTAAAAAAAAGAGCATAACTTTGCGATGATTTTTCACGGAGTTATCATCAGTCAAATTTGGCCAATTTTTGCCTAAATTTTTTCTATGCCATATTTCTTTTGAGCAGTGTACAATTACTATACTCATTACTCTTATTATTATCAATCTAACTCATATTATTAGCCATATTATGCTTATATGATCGATAGAACGACAATTACTATACTTGTTACTATTATTATTATCAATCTAACTCATATTATTAGCCATATTACGCTTATATGATCGACAGAACGACAATTACTGTACTTATTACACTCACTGTTATCAATCTAACTCATATTATTAACCATATTATGCAAATATAATCGATAGAACGACAATTACTATACTTATTACTCTTATTATTATCAATCTAACTCATATTATTAGCCATAAGATGCTTAAATGATCGATAGAACGACAATCACTATACTTATTACTCTTATTATTACCAATCTAACTCATATTAATAACCATATTATGCTTATATGATCGGTAGGACGACAATTACTATACTTATTACTCTTATTGTTATCAATCTAACTCATATTATTAGCCATATTATGCTTATATGATCGATAGAACTACAATTTCTATACTTATTACTCTTATTATTATCAATCTAACTCATATTATTAACCATATTATGCTTATATGAGCAATAGAACTACAATTACTATACTTATTACACTCACTATTATCAATCTAACTCATATTATTAGCCATACTATGCCTATATGATCGATAGAACGACAATAACTATACTCATTACTCTTATTATTATCAATCTAACTCATATCATTAGCCATATTTTGCTTATATGATCGATAGAACTAGAATTACTATACTTATTACTCTTATTATAATCAATCTAACTCATATTATTAACCATACTATGCTAATTTGATCGATAGAACGACAATTACTATACTTATTACACTCACTATCATCAATCTAACTCATATTATTAACCATATAATGCAGATATGATCGATAGGACGACAATTACTATACTTATTACTCTTAATATTATCAATCTAACTCATATTATTAACCATATTATGCTTATATGAGCAATAGAACTACAACTCTATACTTATTACACTCACTATTATCAATCTAACTCATATTATTAGCCATATTATGCCTATATGATCGATAGAACGACAATAACTATACTCATTACTCTTATTATTATCAATCTAACTCATATCATTAGCCATATTATGCTTATATGATCGATAGAACTAGAATTACTATACTTATTACTCTTATTGTTATCAATCTCACTCATATTATTAGCCACATTATGCTTATATGATCGATAGAACTACAATTTCTGTACTTATTACTCCTATTATTATCAATCTAACTCATATTATTAGCCATATTATGCTTATATGATCGATAGAACGACAATTACTATACTCATTACTCTTATTATTATCAATCTAACTCATATCCTTAGCCATATTATGCTTATATGATCGATAGAACCACAATTACTGTACTTATTATTCTTATTTTTATCAACCTAATTCATATTATTGGCCACATTATGCTTATATGATCGATAGAACTACAATTTCTATACTTATTACTCTTATTGTTATCAATCTAACTCATATTATTAACCATATTATGCTTATATGAGCAATAGAACTACAATTACTATACTTATTACACTCACTATTATCAATCTAACTCATATTATTAGACATATTATGCCTATATGATCGATAGAACGACAATAACTATACTCATTACTCTTATTATTATCAATCTAACTCATATCATTAGCCATATTATGCTTATATGATCGATAGAACTAGAATTACTATACTTATTGCTCTTATTATTATCAATCTAACTCATATTATTAACCATACTATGCTAATTTGATCGATAGAACGACAATTACTATACTTATTACGCTCACTATCATCAATCTAACTCATATTATTAACCATATTATGCAGATATGATCGATAGGACGACAATTACTATAGCTATTACTCTTATTATCATCAATCTAACTCATATTATTAACCATATTATGCTTATATGATCGATAGAACGACAATTACTATACTTATTACACTCACTAATATCAGTCTAACTCATATTATTAGCCATATTATGCTTATATGATCGATAGAACTACAATTACTATACTTTTTACTCTTATTATTATCAATCTAACTCATATTATTATCCATATTATGCCTATATGATCAATAGAACGACAATTACTATACTCATTACTCTTATTATTATCAATCTAACTCATATTATTAACCATATTATGCTAATATGATCGATAGAACGACAATTACTATACTTATTACACTCACTATCATCAATCTAACTCATATTATTAGCCATATTATGCTTATATGATCGATAGAACTACAACTACTATACTTATTACACTCACTATTATCAATCTAACTCATATTATTAGCCATATTGTGCCTATATGATCGATAGAACGACAATAACTATACTCATTACTCTTATTATTATCAATCTAACTCATATCATTAGCCATATTATGCTTATATGATCGATAGAACTAGAATTACTATACTTATTACTCTTATTGTTATCAATCTCACTCATATTAATAGCCACATTATGCTTATATGATCGATAGAACTACAATTTCTGTACTTATTACTGCTATTATTATCAATCTAACTCATATTATTAGCCATATTATGCTTATATGATCGATAGAACGACAATTACTATACTCATTACTCTTATTATTATCAATCTAACTCATATTATTAGCCATATTATGCTTATATGATCGATAGAACCACAATTACTGTACTCATTACTCTTATTATTATCAATCTAACTCATATCATTAGCCATATTATGCTTATATGATCGATAGAACTAGAATTACTATACTTATTGCTCTTATTATTATAAATCTAACTCATATTATTAACCATACTATGCTAATTTGATCGATAGAACGACAATTACTATACTTATTACGCTCACTATCATCAATCTAACTCATATTATTAACCATATTATGCAGATATGATCGATAGGACGACAATTACTATAGCTATTACTCTTATTATCATCAATCTAACTCATATTATTAACCATATTATGCTTATATGATCGATAGAACGACAATTACTATACTTATTACACTCACTAATATCAATCTAACTCATATTATTAGCCATATTATGCTTATATGATCGATAGAACTACAATTACTATACTTTTTACTCTTATTATTATCAATCTAACTCATATTATTATCCATATTATGCCTATATGATCAATAGAACGACAATTACTATACTCATTACTCTTATTATTATCAATCTAACTCATATTATTAACCATATTATGCTAATATGATCGATAGAACGACAATTACTATACTTATTACACTCACTATCATCAATCTAACTCATATTATTAGCCATATTATGCTTATATGATCGATAGAACTACAATTACTATACTTATTACTCTTATTATTATATATCTAACTCATATTATTAGCCATATTATGCCTATATGATCGATAGAACGACAATAACTATACTCATTACTCTTATTATTATCAATCTAACTCATATCATTAGCCATATTATGCTTATATGATCGATAGAACTAGAATTACTATACTTATTACTCTTAATATTATCAATCTAACTCATATTATTAACCATATTATGCAGATATGATCGATAGAACTACAATTACTATACTCATTACTCTTATTATTATCAATCTAACTCTTATTATTAGCCATATTATGCTTATATGATCGATAGAACGACAACTACTATACTTGTTACTATTATTATTATCAATCTAACTCATATTATTAGATATATTACGCTTATATGATCGACAGAACGACAATTACTGTACTTATTACACTCACTGTTATCAATCTAACTCATATTATTAACCATATTATGCAAATATAATCGATAGAACCACAATTACTGTACTTATTATTCTTATTTTTATCAACCTAACTCATATTATGAGCCATATTATGCTTAAATGATCGATAGATCGACAATTACTATACTTATTACTCTTATTATTATCAATCTAACTCATATTAATAGCCATATTATGCTTATACGATCGATACAACGACAATTACTATACTCATTACTCTTATTATTATCAATCTAACTCATATTATTAACCATATTATGCTTATATGAGCAATAGAACTACAATTACTATACTTATTACTCTTATTATAATCAATCTAACTCATATTATTAACCATATTATGCAGATATGATCGATAGGACGACAATTACTACACTTATTACACTTATTATCATCAATCTAACTCATATTATTAACCATATTATGCTTATATGATCGATAGAACTACAATTACTATACTTATTACACTCACTACAATCAACCTAACTCATATTATTAACCATACTATGCTAATATGATCGATAGAACGACAATTACTATACTTATTACACTCACTATCATCAATCTAACTCATATTATTAGCCATATTATGCTTATATGATCGATAGAACCACAATTACTGTACTTATTATTCTTATTTTTATCAACCTAATTCATATTATTGGCCACATTATGCTTATATGATCGATAGAACTACAATTTCTATACTTATTACTCTTATTATTATCAATCTAACTCATATTATTAACCATATTATGCTTATATGAGCAATAGAACTACAATCACTATACTTATTACACTCACTATTATCAATCTAACTCATATTATTACCCATATTATGCCTATATGATCGATAGAACGACAATAACTATACTCATTACTCTTATTATTATCAATCTAACTCATATCATTAGCCATATTTTGCTTATATGATCGATAGAACTAGAATTACTATACTTATTACTCTTATTATAATCAATCTAACTCATATTATTAACCATACTATGCTAATTTGATCGATAGAACGACAATTACTATACTTATTACACTCACTATCATCAATCTAACTCATATTATTAACCATATAATGCAGATATGATCGATAGGACGACAATTACTATACTTATTACTCTTATTATTATCAATCTAACTCATATTATTAACCATATTATGCTTATATGATCGATAGAACGACAATTACTATACTTATTACACTCACTAATATCAATCTAACTCATATTATTAGCCATATTATGCTTATATGATCGATAGAACTACAATTACTATACTTTTTACTCTTATTATTATCAATCTAACTCATATTATTATCCATATTATGCCTATATGATCAATAGAACGACAATTACTATACTCATTACTCTTATTATTATCAATCTAACTCATATTATTAACCATATTATGCTAATATGATCGATAGAACGACAATTACTATACTTATTACACTCACTATCATCAATCTAACTCATATTATTAGCCATATTATGCTTATATGATCGATAGAACTACAATTACTATACTTATTACTCTTATTATTATATATCTAACTCATATTATTAGCCATATTATGCCTATATGATCGATAGAACGACAATAACTATACTCATTACTCTTATTATTATCAATCTAACTCATATCATTAGCCATATTATGCTTATATGATCGATAGAACTAGAATTACTATACTTATTACTCTTAATATTATCAATCTAACTCATATTATTAACCATATTATGCAGATATGATCGATAGAACTACAATTACTATACTCATTACTCTTATTATTATCAATCTAACTCTTATTAATAGCCATATTATGCTTATATGATCGATAGAACGACAATTACTATACTTGTTACTATTATTATTATCAATCTAGCTCATATTATTAGCCATATTACGCTTATATGATCGACAGAACGACAATTACTGTACTTATTACACTCACTGTTATCAATCTAACTCATATTATTAACCATATTATGCAAATATAATCGATAGAACGACAATTACTATACTTATTACTCTTATTATTATCAATCTAACACATATTATTAACCATACTATGCTAATATGATCGATAGAACGACAATTACTATACTTATTACACGCACTATCATCAATCTAACTCATATTATTACCCATATTATGCAGATATGATCGATAGGACGACAATTACTATACTTATTACTCTTATTATCATCAATCTAACTCATATTATTAATCATATTATGCTTATATGATCGATAGAACGAAAATTACTATACTTATTACACTCACTATTATCAATCTAACTCATATTCTTAGCCATATTATGCAGATATGATCGATAGGACGACAATTACTATACTTATTACACTCATTATTACCAATCTAACTCATATTATTAGCCATATTATGCTTATATGATCGATAGAACGACAATTACTATACTCGTTACTCTCATTATTATCAATCTAACTCATATTATTAACCATATTATGCAGATATGATCGATAGAACTACAATTACTATACTCATTACTCTTATTATTATCAATCTAACTCATATTATTAGCCATATTATGCTTATATGATCGATAGAACGACAATTACTATACTTGTTACTATTATTATTATCAATCTAACTCATATTATTAGCCATATTACGCTTATATGATCGACAGAACGACAATTACTGTACTTATTACACTCACTGTTATCAATCTAACTCATATTATTAACCATATTATGCAAATATAATCGATAGAACGACAATTACTATACTCATTACTCTTATTATTATCAATCTAACCCATATTATTAGCCATACTATGCTTATATGATCGATAGAACGACAATTACTATACTCGTTACTCTCATTATTATCAATCTAACTCATATTATTAGCCATATTATGCTTATATGATCGATAGAACCACAATTACTGTACTTATTATTCTTATTTTTATCAACCTAATTCATATTATTGGCCACATTATGCTCATATGATCGATAGAACTACAATTTCTATACTTATTACTCTTATTATAATCAATCTAACTCATATTATTAACCATACTATGCTAATTTGATCGATAGAACGACAATTACTATACTTATTACACTCACTATCATCAATCTAACTCATATTATTAACCATATAATGCAGATATGATCGATAGGACGACAATTACTATACTTATTACTCTTATTATTATCAATCTAACTCATATTATTAACCATATTATGCTTATATGAGCAATAGAACTACAACTACTATACTTATTACACTCACTATTATCAATCTAACTCATATTATTAGCCATATTATGCCTATATGATCGATAGAACGACAATAACTATACTCATTACTCTTATTATTATCAATCTAACTCATATCATTAGCCATATTATGCTTATATGATCGATAGAACTAGAATTACTATACTTATTACTCTTATTGTTATCAATCTCACTCATATTATTAGCCACATTATGCTTATATGATCGATAGAACTACAATTTCTGTACTTATTACTCCTATTATTATCAATCTAACTCATATTATTAGCCATATTATGCTTATATGATCGATAGAACGACAATTACTATACTCATTACTCTTATTATTATCAATCTAACTCATATCCTTAGCCATATTATGCTTATATGATCGATAGAACCACAATTACTGTACTTATTATTCTTATTTTTATCAACCTAATTCATATTATTGGCCACATTATGCTTATATGATCGATAGAACTACAATTTCTATACTTATTACTCTTATTGTTATCAATCTAACTCATATTATTAACCATATTATGCTTATATGAGCAATAGAACTACAATTACTATACTTATTACACTCACTATTATCAATCTAACTCATATTATTAGACATATTATGCCTATATGATCGATAGAACGACAATAACTATACTCATTACTCTTATTATTATCAATCTAACTCATATCATTAGCCATATTATGCTTATATGATCGATAGAACTAGAATTACTATACTTATTGCTCTTATTATTATCAATCTAACTCATATTATTAAGCATACTATGCTAATTTGATCGATAGAACGACAATTACTATACTTATTACGCTCACTATCATCAATCTAACTCATATTATTAACCATATTATGCAGATATGATCGATAGGACGACAATTACTATAGCTATTACTCTTATTATCATCAATCTAACTCATATTATTAACCATATTATGCTTATATGATCGATAGAACGACAATTACTATAATTATTACACTCACTATTATCAATCTAACTCATATTATTAGACATATTATGCCTATATGATCGATAGAACGACAATAACTATACTCATTACTCTTATTATTATCAATCTAACTCATATCATTAGCCATATTATGCTTATATGATCGATAGAACGACAATTACTATACTCGTTACTCTCATTATTATCAATCTAACTCATATTATTAACCATATTATGCAGATATGATCGATAGAACTACAATTACTATACTCATTACTCTTATTATTATCAATCTAACTCATATTATTAGCCATATTATGCTTATATGATCGATAGAACGACAATTACTATACTTGTTACTATTATTATTATCAATCTAACTCATATTATTAGCCATATTACGCTTATATGATCGACAGAACGACAATTACTGTACTTATTACACTCACTGTTATCAATCTAACTCATATTATTAACCATATTATGCAAATATAATCGATAGAACGACAATTACTATACTTATTACTCTTATTATTATCAATCTAACTCATATTATTAGCCATAAGAGGCTTAAATGATCGATAGAACGACAATCACTATACTTATTACTCTTATTATTACCAATCTAACTCATATTAATAACCATATTATGCTTATATGATCGGTAGGACGACAATTACTATACTTATTACTCTTATTGTTATCAATCTAACTCATATTATTAACCATATTATGCTTATATGAGCAATAGAACTACAATTACTATACTTATTACACTCACTATTATCAATCTAACTCATATTATTAGCCATACTATGCCTATATGATCGATAGAACGACAATAACTATACTCATTACTCTTATTATTATCAATCTAACTCATATCATTAGCCATATTTTGCTTATATGATCGATAGAACTAGAATTACTATACTTATTACTCTTATTATAATCAGTCTAACTCATATTATTAACCATACTATGCTAATTTGATCGATAGAACGACAATTACTATACTTATTACACTCACTATCATCAATCTAACTCATATTATTAACCATATAATGCAGATATGATCGATAGGACGACAATTACTATACTTATTACTCTTATTATTATCAATCTAACTCATATTATTAACCATATTATGCTTATATGAGCAATAGAACTACAACTACTATACTTATTACACTCACTATTATCAATCTAACTCATATTATTAGCCATATTGTGCCTATATGATCGATAGAACGACAATAACTATACTCATTACTCTTATTATTATCAATCTAACTCATATCATTAGCCATATTATGCTTATATGATCGATAGAACTAGAATTACTATACTTATTACTCTTATTGTTATCAATCTCACTCATATTAATAGCCACATTATGCTTATATGATCGATAGAACTACAATTTCTGTACTTATTACTCCTATTATTATCAATCTAACTCTTATTATTAGCCATATTATGCTTATATGATCGATAGAACGACAACTACTATACTTGTTACTATTATTATTATCAATCTAACTCATATTATTAACCATATTATGCAGATATGATCGATAGAACTACAATTACTATACTCATTACTCTTATTATTATCAATCTAACTCATATTATTAGCCATATTATGCTTATATGATCGATAGAACGACAATTACTATACTTGTTACTATTATTATTATCAATCTAACTCATATTATTAGCCATATTACGCTTATATGATCGACAGAACGACAATTACTGTACTTATTACACTCACTGTTATCAATCTAACTCATATTATTAACCATATTATGCAAATATAATCGATAGAACGACAATTACTATACTCATTACTCTTATTATTATCAATCTAACCCATATTATTAGCCATACTATGCTTATATGATCGATAGAACGACAATTACTATACTCGTTACTCTCATTATTATCAATCTAACTCATATTATTAGCCATATTATGCTTATATGATCGATAGAACCACAATTACTGTACTTATTATTCTTATTTTTATCAACCTAATTCATATTATTGGCCACATTATGCTCATATGATCGATAGAACTACAATTTCTATACTTATTACTCTTATTATAATCAATCTAACTCATATTATTAACCATACTATGCTAATTTGATCGATAGAACGACAATTACTATACTTATTACACTCACTATCATCAATCTAACTCATATTATTAACCATATAATGCAGATATGATCGATAGGACGACAATTACTATACTTATTACTCTTATTATTATCAATCTAACTCATATTATTAACCATATTATGCTTATATGAGCAATAGAACTACAACTACTATACTTATTACACTCACTATTATCAATCTAACTCATATTATTAGCCATATTATGCCTATATGATCGATAGAACGACAATAACTATACTCATTACTCTTATTATTATCAATCTAACTCATATCATTAGCCATATTATGCTTATATGATCGATAGAACTAGAATTACTATACTTATTACTCTTATTGTTATCAATCTCACTCATATTATTAGCCACATTATGCTTATATGATCGATAGAACTACAATTTCTGTACTTATTACTCCTATTATTATCAATCTAACTCATATTATTAGCCATATTATGCTTATATGATCGATAGAACGACAATTACTATACTCATTACTCTTATTATTATCAATCTAACTCATATCCTTAGCCATATTATGCTTATATGATCGATAGAACCACAATTACTGTACTTATTATTCTTATTTTTATCAACCTAATTCATATTATTGGCCACATTATGCTTATATGATCGATAGAACTACAATTTCTATACTTATTACTCTTATTGTTATCAATCTAACTCATATTATTAACCATATTATTCTTATATGAGCAATAGAACTACAATTACTATACTTATTACACTCACTATTATCAATCTAACTCATATTATTAGACATATTATGCCTATATGATCGATAGAACGACAATAACTATACTCATTACTCTTATTATTATCAATCTAACTCATATCATTAGCCATATTATGCTTATATGATCGATAGAACTAGAATTACTATACTTATTGCTCTTATTATTATCAATCTAACTCATATTATTAAGCATACTATGCTAATTTGATCGATAGAACGACAATTACTATACTTATTACGCTCACTATCATCAATCTAACTCATATTATTAACCATATTATGCAGATATGATCGATAGGACGACAATTACTATAGCTATTACTCTTATTATCATCAATCTAACTCATATTATTAACCATATTATGCTTATATGATCGATAGAACGACAATTACTATAATTATTACACTCACTATTATCAATCTAACTCATATTATTAGACATATTATGCCTATATGATCGATAGAACGACAATAACTATACTCATTACTCTTATTATTATCAATCTAACTCATATCATTAGCCATATTATGCTTATATGATCGATAGAACGACAATTACTATACTCGTTACTCTCATTATTATCAATCTAACTCATATTATTAACCATATTATGCAGATATGATCGATAGAACTACAATTACTATACTCATTACTCTTATTATTATCAATCTAACTCATATTATTAGCCATATTATGCTTATATGATCGATAGAACGACAATTACTATACTTGTTACTATTATTATTATCAATCTAACTCATATTATTAGCCATATTACGCTTATATGATCGACAGAACGACAATTACTGTACTTATTACACTCACTGTTATCAATCTAACTCATATTATTAACCATATTATGCAAATATAATCGATAGAACGACAATTACTATACTTATTACTCTTATTATTATCAATCTAACTCATATTATTAGCCATAAGAGGCTTAAATGATCGATAGAACGACAATCACTATACTTATTACTCTTATTATTACCAATCTAACTCATATTAATAACCATATTATGCTTATATGATCGGTAGGACGACAATTACTATACTTATTACTCTTATTGTTATCAATCTAACTCATATTATTAACCATATTATGCTTATATGAGCAATAGAACTACAATTACTATACTTATTACACTCACTATTATCAATCTAACTCATATTATTAGCCATACTATGCCTATATGATCGATAGAACGACAATAACTATACTCATTACTCTTATTATTATCAATCTAACTCATATCATTAGCCATATTTTGCTTATATGATCGATAGAACTAGAATTACTATACTTATTACTCTTATTATAATCAGTCTAACTCATATTATTAACCATACTATGCTAATTTGATCGATAGAACGACAATTACTATACTTATTACACTCACTATCATCAATCTAACTCATATTATTAACCATATAATGCAGATATGATCGATAGGACGACAATTACTATACTTATTACTCTTATTATTATCAATCTAACTCATATTATTAACCATATTATGCTTATATGAGCAATAGAACTACAACTACTATACTTATTACACTCACTATTATCAATCTAACTCATATTATTAGCCATATTATGCCTATATGATCGATAGAACGACAATAACTATACTCATTACTCTTATTATTATCAATCTAACTCATATCATTAGCCATATTATGCTTATATGATCGATAGAACTAGAATTACTATACTTATTACTCTTATTGTTATCAATCTCACTCATATTATTAGCCACATTATGCTTATATGATCGATAGAACTACAATTTCTGTACTTATTACTCCTATTATTATCAATCTAACTCATATTATTAGCCATATTATGCTTATATGATCGATAGAACGACAATTACTATACTCATTACTCTTATTATTATCAATCTAACTCATATCCTTAGCCATATTATGCTTATATGATCGATAGAACCACAATTACTGTACTTATTATTCTTATTTTTATCAACCTAATTCATATTATTGGCCACATTATGCTTATATGATCGATAGAACTACAATTTCTATACTTATTACTCTTATTGTTATCAATCTAACTCATATTATTAACCATATTATGCTTATATGAGCAATAGAACTACAATTACTATAATTATTACACTCACTATTATCAATCTAACTCATATTATTAGACATATTATGCCTATATGATCGATAGAACGACAATAACTATACTCATTACTCTTATTATTATCAATCTAACTCATATCATTAGCCATATTATGCTTATATGATCGATAGAACTAGAATTACTATACTTATTGCTCTTATTATTATCAATCTAACTCATATTATTAACCATACTATGCTAATTTGATCGATAGAACGACAATTACTATACTTATTACGCTTACTATCATCAATCTAACTCATATTATTAACAATATTATGCAGATATGATCGATAGGACGACAATTACTATAGCTATTACTCTTATTATCATCAATCTAACTCATATTATTAACCATATTATGCTTATATGATCGATAGAACGACAATTACTATACTTATTACACTCACTAATATCAGTCTAACTCATATTATTAGCCATATTATGCTTATATGATCGATAGAACTACAATTACTATACTTTTTACTCTTATTATTATCAATCTAACTCATATTATTATCCATATTATGCCTATATGATCAATAGAACGACAATTACTATACTCATTACTCTTATTATTATCAATCTAACTCATATTATTAACCATATTATGCTAATATGATCGATAGAACGACAATTACTATACTTATTACACTCACTATCATCAATCTAACTCATATTATTAGCCATATTATGCTTATATGATCGATAGAACTACAACTACTATACTTATTACACTCACTATTATCAATCTAACTCATATTATTAGCCATATTGTGCCTATATGATCGATAGAACGACAATAACTATACTCATTACTCTTATTATTATCAATCTAACTCATATCATTAGCCATATTATGCTTATATGATCGATAGAACTAGAATTACTATACTTATTACTCTTATTGTTATCAATCTCACTCATATTAATAGCCACATTATGCTTATATGATCGATAGAACTACAATTTCTGTACTTATTACTCCTATTATTATCAATCTAACTCTTATTATTAGCCATATTATGCTTATATGATCGATAGAACGACAACTACTATACTTGTTACTATTATTATTATCAATCTAACTCATATTATTAGCCATATTACGCTTATATGATCGACAGAACGACAATTACTGTACTTATTACACTCACTGTTATCAATCTAACTCATATTATTAACCATATTATGCAAATATAATCGATAGAACGACAATTACTATACTTATTACTCTCATTATTATCAATCTAACTCATATTATTAGCCATAAGATGCTTAAATGATCGATAGAACGACAATCACTATACTTATTACTCTTATTATTATCAATCTAACTCATATTAATAGCCATATTATGATTATATGATCGGTAGGACGACAATTACTATACTTATTACTCTTATTGTTATCAATCTAACTCATATTATTAGCCATATTATGCTTATATGATCGATAGTACTACAATTTCTATACTTATTACTCTTATTATTATCAATCTAACTCATATTATTAGCCATATTATGCTTACATGATCGATAGAACGACAATTACTATACTTATTACTCTTATTATTATCAATTTAACTCATATTATTAGCCATATTATGCTAAAATGACCGATAGAACGACAATTACTATACTTATTACACTCAATATAATCAATCTAACTCATATTATTAACCATATTATGCAGATATGATCGATAGGACGACAATTACTACACTTATTACACTTATTATCATCAATCTAAATCATATTATTAACCATATTATGCTTATATGATCGATAGAACTACAATTACTATACTTATTACACTCACTACAATCAACCTAACTCATATTATTAACCATACTATGCTAATATGATCGATAGAACGACAATTACTATACTTATTACACTCACTATCATCAATCTAACTCATATTATTAGCCATATTATGCTTATATGATCGATAGAACCACAATTACTGTACTTATTATTCTTATTTTTATCAACCTAATTCATATTATTGGCCACATTATGCTTATATGATCGATAGAACTACAATTTCTATACTTATTACTCTTATTATTATCAATCTAACTCATATTATTACCCATATTATGCCTATATGATCGATAGAACGACAATAACTATACTCATTACTCTTATTATTATCAATCTAACTCATATCATTAGCCATATTTTGCTTATATGATCGATAGAACTAGAATTACTATACTTATTACTCTTATTATAATCAATCTAACTCATATTATTAACCATACTATGCTAATTTGATCGATAGAACGACAATTACTATACTTATTACACTCACTATCATCAATCTAACTCATATTATTAACCATATAATGCAGATATGATCGATAGGACGACAATTACTATACTTATAACTCTTATTATTATCAATCTAACTCATATTATTAACCATATTATGCTTATATGATCGATAGAACGACAATTACTATACTTATTACACTCCCTAATATCAATCTAACTCATATTATTAGCCATATTATGCTTATATGATCGATAGAACTACAATTACTATACTTTTTACTCTTATTATTATCAATCTAACTCATATTATTATCCATATTATGCCTATATGATCAATAGAACGACAATTACTATACTCATTACTCTTATTATTATCAATCTAACTCATATTATTAACCATATTATGCTAATATGATCGATAGAACGACAATTACTATACTTATTACACTCACTATCATCAATCTAACTCATATTATTAGCCATATTATGCTTATATGATCGATAGAACTACAATTACTATACTTATTACTCTTATTATTATATATCTAACTCATATTATTAGCCATATTATGCCTATATGATCGATAGAACGACAATAACTATACTCATTACTCTTATTATTATCAATCTAACTCATATCATTAGCCATATTATGCTTATATGATCGATAGAACTAGAATTACTATACTTATTACTCTTAATATTATCAATCTAACTCATATTATTAACCATATTATGCAGATATGATCGATAGAACTACAATTACTATACTCATTACTCTTATTATTATCAATCTAACTCTTATTAATAGCCATATTATGCTTATATGATCGATAGAACGACAATTACTATACTTGTTACTATTATTATTATCAATCTAACTCATATTATTAGCCATATTACGCTTATATGATCGACAGAACGACAATTACTGTACTTATTACACTCACTGTTATCAATCTAACTCATATTATTAACCATATTATGCAAATATAATCGATAGAACGACAATTACTATACTTATTACTCTTATTATTATCAATCTAACACATATTATTAACCATACTATGCTAATATGATCGATAGAACGACAATTACTATACTTATTACACGCACTATCATCAATCTAACTCATATTATTACCCATATTATGCAGATATGATCGATAGAACGACAATTACTATACTCGTTACTCTCATTATTATCAATCTAACTCATATTATTAACCATATTATGCAGATATGATCGATAGAACTACAATTACTATACTCATTACTCTTATTATTATCAATCTAACTCATATTATTAGCCATATTATGCTTATATGATCGATAGAACGACAATTACTATACTTGTTACTATTATTATTATCAATCTAACTCATATTATTAGCCATATTACGCTTATATGATCGACAGAACGACAATTACTGTACTTATTACACTCACTGTTATCAATCTAACTCATATTATTAACCATATTATGCAAATATAATCGATAGAACGACAATTACTATACTTATTACTCTTATTATTATCAATCTAACTCATATTATTAGCCATAAGATGCTTAAATGATCGATAGAACGACAATCACTATACTTATTACTCTTATTATTACCAATCTAACTCATATTAATAACCATATTATGCTTATATGATCGGTAGGACGACCATTACTATACTTATTACTCTTATTGTTATCAATCTAACTCATATTATTAGCCATATTATGCTTATATGATCGATAGAACTACAATTTCTATACTTATTACTCTTATTGTTATCAATCTAACCCATATTATTAGCCATACTATGCTTATATGATCGATAGAACGACAATTACTATACTCGTTACTCTCATTATCATCAATCTAACTCATATTATTAGCCATATTATGCTTATATGATCGATAGAACTACAATTACTATACTTATTACTCTTATTATTATATATCTAACTCATATTATTAGCCATATTATGCCTATATGATCGATAGAACGACAATAACTATACTCATTACTCTTATTATTATCAATCTAACTCATATCATTAGCCATATTATGCTTATATGATCGATAGAACTAGAATTACTATACTTATTACTCTTAATATTATCAATCTAACTCATATTATTAACCATATTATGCAGATATGATCGATAGAACTACAATTACTATACTCATTACTCTTATTATTATCAATCTAACTCTTATTAATAGCCATATTATGCTTATATGATCGATAGAACGACAATTACTATACTTGTTACTATTATTATTATCAATCTAACTCATATTATTAGCCATATTACGCTTATATGATCGACAGAACGACAATTACTGTACTTATTACACTCACTGTTATCAATCTAACTCATATTATTAACCATATTATGCAAATATAATCGATAGAACGACAATTACTATACTTATTACTCTTATTATTATCAATCTAACACATATTATTAACCATACTATGCTAATATGATCGATAGAACGACAATTACTATACTTATTACACGCACTATCATCAATCTAACTCATATTATTACCCATATTATGCAGATATGATCGATAGGACGACAATTACTATACTTATTACTCTTATTATCATCAATCTAACTCATATTATTAATCATATTATGCTTATATGATCGATAGAACTACAATTACTATACTTATTACACTCACTATTATCAATCTAACTCATATTCTTAGCCATATTATGCAGATATGATCGATAGGACGACAATTACTATACTTATTACACTCATTATTACCAATCTAACTCATATTATTAGCCATATTATGCTTATATGATCGATAGAACGACAATTACTATACTCGTTACTCTCATTATTATCAATCTAACTCATATTATTAACCATATTATGCAGATATGATCGATAGAACTACAATTACTATACTCATTACTCTTATTATTATCAATCTAACTCATATTATTAGCCATATTATGCTTATATGATCGATAGAACGACAATTACTATACTTGTTACTATTATTATTATCAATCTAACTCATATTATTAACCATATTATGCTTATATGAGCAATAGAACTACAACTACTATACTTATTACACTCACTATTATCAATCTAACTCATATTATTAGCCATATTATGCCTATATGATCGATAGAACGACAATAACTATACTCATTACTCTTATTATTATCAATCTAACTCATATCATTAGCCATATTATGCTTATATGATCGATAGAACTAGAATTACTATACTTATTACTCTTATTGTTATCAATCTCACTCATATTATTAGCCACATTATGCTTATATGATCGATAGAACTACAATTTCTGTACTTATTACTCCTATTATTATCAATCTAACTCATATTATTAGCCATATTATGCTTATATGATCGATAGAACGACAATTACTATACTCATTACTCTTATTATTATCAATCTAACTCATATCCTTAGCCATATTATGCTTATATGATCGATAGAACCACAATTACTGTACTTATTATTCTTATTTTTATCAACCTAATTCATATTATTGGCCACATTATGCTTATATGATCGATAGAACTACAATTTCTATACTTATTACTCTTATTGTTATCAATCTAACTCATATTATTAACCATATTATGCTTATATGAGCAATAGAACTACAATTACTATACTTATTACACTCACTATTATCAATCTAACTCATATTATTAGACATATTATGCCTATATGATCGATAGAACGACAATAACTATACTCATTACTCTTATTATTATCAATCTAACTCATATCATTAGCCATATTATGCTTATATGATCGATAGAACTAGAATTACTATACTTATTGCTCTTATTATTATCAATCTAACTCATATTATTAACCATACTATGCTAATTTGATCGATAGAACGACAATTACTATACTTATTACGCTCACTATCATCAATCTAACTCATATTATTAACCATATTATGCAGATATGATCGATAGGACGACAATTACTATAGCTATTACTCTTATTATCATCAATCTAACTCAAATTATTAACCATATTATGCTTATATGATCGATAGAACGACAATTACTATACTTATTACACTCAATATAATCAATCTAACTCATATTATTAACCATATTATGCAGATATGATCGATAGGACGACAATTACTACACTTATTACACTTATTATCATCAATCTAACTCATATTATTAACCATATTATGCTTATATGATCGATAGAACTACAATTACTATACTTATTACACTCACTACAATCAACCTAACTCATATTATTAACCATACTATGCTAATATGATCGATAGAACGACAATTACTATACTTATTACACTCACTATCATCAATCTAACTCATATTATTAGCCATATTATGCTTATATGATCGATAGAACCACAATTACTGTACTTATTATTCTTATTTTTATCAACCTAATTCATATTATTGGCCACATTATGCTTATATGATCGATAGAACTACAATTTCTATACTTATTACTCTTATTATTATCAATCTAACTCATATTATTAACCATATTATGCTTATATGAGCAATAGAACTACAATTACTATACTTATTACACTCACTGTTATCAATCTAACTCATATTATTAGCCATATTATGCCTATATGATCGATAGAACGACAATAACTATACTCATTACTCTTATTATTATCAATCTAACTCATATCATTAGCCATATTTTGCTTATATGATCGATAGAACTAGAATTACTATACTTATTACTCTTATTATAATCAATCTAACTCTATTATTACCATACTATGCTAATTTGATCGATAGAACGACAATTACTATACTTATTACACTCACTATCATCAATCTAACTCATATTATTAACCATATAATGCAGATATGATCGATAGGACGACAATTACTATACTTATTACTCTTATTATTATCAATCTAACTCATATTATTAACCATATTATGCTTATATGATCGATAGAACGACAATTACTATACTTATTACACTCACTAATATCAATCTAACTCATATTATTAGCCATATTATGCTTATATGATCGATAGAACTACAATTACTATACTTTTTACTCTTATTATTACCAATCTAACTCATATTATTATCCATATTATGCTATATGATCAATAGAACGACAATTACTATACTCATTACTCTTATTATTATCAATCTAACTCATATTATTAACCATATTATGCTAATATGATCGATAGAACGACAATTACTATACTTATTACACTCACTATCATCAATCTAACTCATATTATTAGCCATATTATGCTTATATGATCGATAGAACTACAATTACTATACTTATTACTCTTATTATTATATATCTACTCATATTATTAGCCATATTATGCCTATATGATCGATAGAACGACAATAACTATACTCATTACTCTTATTATTATCAATCTAACTCATATCATTAGCCATATTATGCTTATATGATCGATAGAACTAGAATTACTATACTTATTACTCTTAATATTATCAATCTAACTCATATTATTAACCATATTATGCAGATATGATCGATAGAACTACAATTACTATACTCATTACTCTTATTATTATCAATCTAACTCTTATTATTAGCCATATTATGCTTATATGATCGATAGAACGACAATTACTATACTTGTTACTATTATTATTATCAATCTAACTCATATTATTAGCCATATTACGCTATATGATCGACAGAACGACAATTACTGTACTTATTACACTCACTGTTATCAATCTAACTCATATTATTAACCATATTATGCAAATATAATCGATAGAACGACAATTACTGTACTTATTACTCTTATTATTATCAATCTAACTCATATTATTAGCCATAAGATGCTTAAATGATCGATAGAACGACAATCACTATACTTATTACTCTTATTATTATCAATCTAACTCATATTAATAGCCATATTATGCTTATATGATCGGTAGGACGACAATTACTATACTTATTACTCTTATTGTTATCAATCTAACTCATATTATTAGCCATATTATGCTTATATGATCGATAGTACTACAATTTCTATACTTATTACTCTTATTATTATCAATCTAACTCATATTATTAGCCATATTATGCTTACATGATCGATAGAACGACAATTACTATACTCATTACTCTTATTATTATCAATCTAACTCATATTATTAGCCATATTATGCTTATATCATCGATAGAACCACAATTACTGTACTTATTATTCTTATTTTTATCAACCTAACTCATATTATGAGCCATATTACGCTTAAATGATCGATAGATCGACAATTACTATACTTATTACTCTTATTATTATCAATCTAACTCATATTAATAGCCATATTATGCTTATACGATCGATACAACGACAATTACTATACTCATTACTCTTATTGTTATCAATCTAACTCATATTATTAACCATATTATGCTTATATGAGCAATAGAACTACAATTACTATACTTATTACTCTTATTATTATCAATTTAACTCATATTATTAACCATATTATGCTTATATGAGCAATAGAACTACAATTACTATACTTATTACTCTTATTATTATCAATTTAACTCATATTATTAGCCATATTATGCTAAAATGACCGATAGAACGACAATTACTATACTTATTACACTCAATATAATCAATCTAACTCATATTATTAACCATATTATGCAGATATGATCGATAGGACGACAATTACTACACTTATTACACTTATTATCATCAATCTAACTCATATTATTAACCATATTATGCTTATATGATCGATAGAACTACAATTACTATACTTATTACACTCACTACAATCAACCTAACTCATATTATTAACCATACTATGCTAATATGATCGATAGAACGACAATTACTATACTTATTACACTCACTATCATCAATCTAACTCATATTATTAGCCATATTATGCTTATATGATCGATAGAACCACAATTACTGTACTTATTATTCTTATTTTTATCAACCTAATTCATATTATTGGCCACATTATGCTTATATGATCGATAGAACTACAATTTCTATACTTATTACTCTTATTATTATCAATCTAACTCATATTATTAACCATATTATGCTTATATGAGCAATAGAACTACAATTACTATACTTATTACACTCACTATTATCAATCTAACTCATATTATTAGCCATATTATGCCTATTATGATCGATAGAACGACAATAACTATACTCATTACTCTTATTATTATCAATCTAACTCATATCATTAGCCATATTTTGCTTATATGATCGATAGAACTAGAATTACTATACTTATTACTCTTATTATAATCAATCTAACTCATATTATTAACCATACTATGCTAATTTGATCGATAGAACGACAATTACTATACTTATTACACTCACTATCATCAATCTAACTCATATTATTAACCATATAATGCAGATATGATCGATAGGACGACAATTACTATACTTATTACTCTTATTATTATCAATCTAACTCATATTATTAACCATATTATGCTTATATGAGCAATAGAACTACAACTACTATACTTATTACACTCACTATTATCAATCTAACTCATATTATTAGCCATATTATGCTATATGATCGATAGAACGACAATAACTATACTCATTACTCTTATTATTATCAATCTAACTCATATCATTAGCCATATTATGGCTTATATGATCGATAGAACTAGAATTACTATACTTATTACTCTTATTGTTATCAATCTCACTCATATTATTAGCCACATTATGCTTATATGATCGATAGAACTACAATTTCTGTACTTATTACTCCTATTATTATCAATCTAACTCATATTATTAGCCATATTATGCTTATATGATCGATAGAACGACAATTACTATACTCATTACTCTTATTATTATTATCAATCTAACTCATATTATTAACCATATTATGCTTATATGAGCAATAGAACTACAATTACTATACTTATTACACTCACTATTATCAATCTAACTCATATTATTAGACATATTATGCCTATATGATCGATAGAACGACAATTACTATACCTATTACACTCACTATCATCAATCTAACTCATATTATTAGCCATATTATGCTTATATGATCGATAGAACTACAATTACTATACTTATTACTCTTATTATTATATATCTAACTCATATTATTAGCCATATTATGCGTATATGATCGATAGAACGACAATAACTATACTCATTACTCTTATTATTATCAATCTAACACATATCATTAGCCATATTATGCTTATATGATCGATAGAACTAGAATTACTATACTTATTACTCTTATTATTATCAATCTAACTCATATTATTAACCATATTATGCAGATATGATCGATAGAACTACAATTACTATACTCATTACTCTTATTATTATTATCAATCTAACTCATATTATTAGCCATATTATGCTTATATGATCGATAGAACCACAATTACTGTACTTATTATTCTTATTTCTATCAACCTAACTCATATTATTAGCCATATTATGCTTAAGTGATGGATAGATCGACAATTACTATACTTATTAGTCTTATTATTATCAATCTAACTCCTATTATTAACCATATTATGCTTATATGAGCAATAGAACTACAATTACTATACTTATTACTCTTATTATTATCAATTTAACTCATATTATTAGCCATATTATGCTAAAATGACCGATAGAACGACAATTACTATACTTATCACACTCACTATAATCAATCTAACTCATATTATTAACCATATTATGCAGATATGATCGATAGGACGACAATTACTCTACTTATTATTCTTATATTTATCAATCTAACTCGTATTATTAACCATGTTATGCAGATATGATCGATAGGACGACAATTACTATACTTATTACTCTTATTATTATCAATCTAACTCATATTCTTAGCCATATTATGCTTATATGATCGATAGAACGACAATTACTATACTTATTACTCTTATTATTATCAATCTAACACATATTATTAACCATACTATGCTAATATGATCGATAGAACGACAATTACTATACTTATACACGCACTATCATCAATCTAACTCATATTATTACCCATATTATGCAGATATGATCGATAGGACGACAATTACTATACTTATTACTCTTATTATCATCAATCTAACTCATATTATTAATCATATTATGCTTATATGATCGATAGAACGACAATTACTATACTTATTACACTCACTATTATCAATCTAACTCATATTATTAGCCATATTATGCAGATATGATCGATAGGACGACAATTACTATACTTATTACACTCATTATTACCAATCTAACTCATATTATTAGCCATATTATGCTTAT
>NW_027473525.1:0-29534 GCF_050947335.1 Megachile rotundata | reverse complement strand
TATCGATCATATCTGCATAATATGGCCAATAATATGAGTTAGATTGATAATAATATGAGTAATAGTTATAGTAATTGTCGTTCTATCGATCATATCTGCATAATATGGTTAATAATATGAGTTAGATGATAATAATAAGAGTAATGAGTGTAGTAATTGTCGTTCTATCGATCATATCTGCATAATAAGCTAATAATAAGAGTTAGATTGATAATAATAAGAGTAATGAGTATTGCAATTGTCGTTCTATCGATCATATCTGCATAATATGGTTAATAATATGAGTTAGATTGATAATAATAAGAGTAATAAGTATAGTAATTGTCGTTCTATCGATCATATAAGCATAATATGACTAATAATATGAGTTAGATTGATAACAGTGAATGTAGTAAGTATAGTAATTGTCGTTCTATCGGTTATATAACCAAAATATGGCTAATAATATGAGTTAGATTGATAACAGTGAGTGTAATAAGTATAGTAATTTTTCGTTCTATCGATCATATAAGCATAATATGGCTAATAATATGAGTTAGATTGATAATATTAAAAGTTATAAGTATAGTAATTGTCGTTCTATCGGTTATATAACCAAAATATGGCTAATAATATGAGTTAGATTGATAATAATAAGAGTAATAAGTATAGTAATTGTCGTTCTATCGATCATATAAGCCTAATATGGCCAATAATATGAGTTAGATTGATAATAATAAGAGTAATAATTATAGTAATTGTAGTTCTATCGATCATATCTGCATAATATGGTTAATAATATGAGTTAGATTGATAGTAATAAGAGTAATGAGTATAGTAATTGTCGTTCTATTGATCATATCTGCATAATATGTTTCATAATATGAGTTGGATTGATAACTGTGAGTGCAATAAGTATAGTAATTGTCGTTCTATCGGTTATATAACCAAAATATGGCTAATAATATGAGTTAGATTGATAACAGTGAGTGTGATAAGTATAGTAATTGTCGTTCTATCGGTCATATAAGCACAATATGGCTAATAATATGAGTTAGATTGATAATAATGAGAGTAATAGGTATAGTAATTTTCGTTCTATCGATCATATAAGCATAATGTGGCCAATAATATGAGTTAGATTGATAATAATATGGGTAATAAGTATAGTATTTGTCGTTCTATCGATCATATCTTCATAATATGGTTTATAATATGAGTTAGATTGGTAATAATAAGAGTAATAAGTATAGTAATTGTCGTTCTATCGATCATATAAGCATAATATGGCTAAGAATATGAGTTAGATTGAAAATAATAAGAGTAATGAGTATAGTAATTGTCGTTCTATCGGTCATATAACCATAATATGGCTAATAATATGAGTTAGATTGATAATAATAAGAGTAATGGGTATTGTAATTGTCGTTCTATCGATCATATAAGCATAATATGGCTATAATATGAGTTAGACTGATAATAGTGAGTGTAATAAGTATAGTAATTGTCGTTCTATCGGTCATATAAGCACAATATGGCTAATAATATGAGTTAGATTGATAATAATAAGAGTAATAATTATAGTAACTGTCGTTCTATCGATCATATCTGCATAATATGGCCAATAATATGAGTTAGATTGATAATAATATGAGTAATAGTTATAGTAATTGTCGTTCTATCGATCATATCTGCATAATATGGTTAATAATATGAGTTAGATTGATAATAATAAGAGTAATGAGTGTAGTAATTGTCGTTCTATCGATCATATCTGCATAATAAGCTAATAATAAGAGTTAGATTGATAATAATAAGAGTAATGAGTATTGCAATTGTCGTTCTATCGATCATATCTGCATAATATGGTTAATAATATGAGTTAGATTGATAATAATAAGAGTAATAAGTATAGTAATTGTCGTTCTATCGATCATATAAGCTTATATGACTAATAATATGAGTTAGATTGATAACAGTGAATGTAGTAAGTATGTAATTGTCGTTCTATCGGTATATAACCAAAATATGGCTAATAATATGAGTTAGATTGATAACAGTGAGTGTAATAAGTATAGTAATTTTCGTTCTATCGATCATATAAGCATAATATGGCTATAATATGAGTTAGATTGATATATTAAAAGTTATAAGTATAGTAATTGTCGTTCTATCGGTTATATAACCAAAATATGGCTAATAATATGAGTAGATTGATAATAATAAGAGTAATAAGTATAGTAATTGTCGTTCTATCGATCATGTAAGCATAACATGACTAATAATATGAGTTAGATTGATAACCAGTGAGTATAATAAGTATAGTAATTGTCGTTCTATCGGTTATATAACCAAAATATGGCTAATAATATGAGTTAGATTGATAACAGTGAGTGTAATAAGTATAGTAATTTCGTTCTATCGATCATATAAGCATAATATGGCTAATAAGATGAGTTAGATTGATAATATTAAGAGTAATAAGTATAGTAATTGTCGTTCTATCGATCATATAAGCATAATATGACTAATAATACGAGTTAGATTGATAACAGTGAGTGTAATAAGTATAGTAATTGTCGTTCTATCGATCATATAAGCATAATATGCCTCATAATGTGAGTTAGATTGATAACAGTAAGAGTAACAATTATAGTAATTGTCGTTCTATCGATCATATCTGCATAATATGGTTAATATATGAGTTAGATTGATAATACGAAGAGTAATGAGTATAGTAATTGTCGTTCTATCGATCATATCTGCATAATATGGTTCATAATATGAGTTGGATTGATAACAGTGAGTGCAATAAGTATAGTAATTGTCGTTATATCGGTTATATAACCAAATATGGCTAATAATATGAGTTAGATTGATAACAGTGAGTGTAATAAGTATAGTAATTTTCGTTCTATCGATCATATAAGCATAATATGGCCAATAATATGAGGTTAGATTGATAATATTAAGAGTAATAAGTATAGTAATTGTCGTTCTATCGGTTATATGACCAAAATATGGCTAATAATATGAGTTAGATTGATAACAGTGAGTGTAATAAGTATAGTAATTTTCGTTCTATCGATCATATAAGCATAATATGGCCAATAATATGAGTTAGATTGATAATATTAAGAGTAATAAGTATAGTAATTGTCGTTCTATCGGTTATATAACCAAAATATGGCTAATAATATGAGTTAGATTGAAACAGTGAGTGTAATAAGTATAGTAGTTTTCGTTCTATCTATCATATAAGCATAATATGGCTAATAATATGAGTTAGATGATAATAATAAAGAGTAATAAGTATAGTAATTGTCGTTCTATCGATCATATAAGCCTAATATGGCCAATAATATGAGTTAGATTGATAATAATAAGAGTAATAATTATAGTCATTGTAGTTCTATCGATCATATCTGCATAATATGGTTAATAATATGAGTTAGATTGATAGTAATAAGAGTAATGAGTATAGTAATTGTCGTTCTATTGATCATATCTGCATAATATGTTTCATAATATGAGTTGGATGATAACTGTGAGTGCAATAAGTATAGTAATTGTCGTTCTATCGGTTATATAACCAAAATATGGCTATTAATATGAGTTAGAATGATAACAGTGAGTGTGATAAGTATAGTAATTGTCGTTCTATCGGTCATATAAGCACAATATGGCTAATAATATGAGTTAGATTGATAATAATGAGAGTAATAGGTATAGTAATTTTCGTTCTATCGATCATATAAGCATAATGTGGCCAATAATATGAGTTAGATTGATAATAATATGGGTAATAAGTATAGTATTTGTCGTTCTATCGATCATATCTTCATAATATGGTTAATAATATGAGTTAGATTGGTAATAATAAGAGTAATAAGTATAGTAATTGTCGTTCTATCGATCATATAAGCATAATATGGCTAAGAATATGAGTTAGATTGAAAATAATAAGGTAATGTGTATAGTAATGTCGTTCTATCGGTCATATAACCATAATATGGCTAATAATATGAGTTAGATTGATAATATAAGAGTAATGGTATTGTAATTGTCGTTCTATCGATCATATAAGCATAATATGGCTAATAATATGAGTTAGACTGATAATAGTGAGTGTAATAAGTATAGTAATTGTCGTTCTATCGGTCATATAAGCACAATATGGCTAATAATATGAGTTAGATTGATAATAATAAGAGTAATAATTATAGTAACTGTCGTTCTATCGATCATATCTGCATAATATGGCCAATAATATGAGTTAGATTGATAATAATATGAGTAATAGTTATAGTAATTGTCGTTCTATCGATCATATCTGCATAATATGGTTAATAATATGAGTTAGATTGATAATAATAAGAGTAATGAGTGTAGTAATTGTCGTTCTATCGATCATATCTGCATAATAAGCTAATAATATGAGTTAGATTGATTATAATAAGAGTAATGAGTATAGTATTTGTCGTCCTATCGATCATATAAGCATAATATGGCTAATAATGTGAGTTAGATTGATAATAATAGAGTAATAAGTACAGTAATTGTCGTTCTATCGATCATATAACCATAATATGGCTAATAATATGAGTTAGATTGATAATAGTGAGTGTAATAAGTATAGTAATTGTCGTTCTATCGATCATATAATCATAATACGGCTAATAATATGAGTTAGATTGATAATAATAAAAGTAATAAGTATAGTAATTGTCGATCTATCGATCATATAAGCATAATATGGCCAATATATGAGTTAGATTGATAATATTAAGAGTAATAAGTATGTAATTGTCGTTCTATCGGTTATATGACCAAAATATGGCTAATAATATGAGTTAGATTGATAATAATAAGAGTAATAAGTATAGTAATTGTCGGTCTATCGGTCATATAACCATAATATGGCTAATACTATGAGTTAGATTGATAACAGTGAGTGTAGTAAGTATAGTAATTGTCGTTCTATCGATCATATAATCATAATACGGCTAATAATATGAGTTAGATTGATAATAATAAGAGTAATAAGTATAGTAATTGTCGATCTATCGATCATATAACATAATATGGCTAATAATATGAGTTAGATTGATAATAATAAGAGTAATAAGTATAGTAATTGTCGTTCTATCGATCATATAAGCATAATATGGCTAATAATATGAGTTAGATTGATAATAATAAGAGTAATGAGTATAGTATTTGTCGTCCTATCGATCATATAAGCATAATATGGCTAATAATATGAGTTAGATTGATAATAATAAGAGTAATAAGTATAGTAATTGTCGTTCTATCGGTCATATAACCATAATATGGCTAATAATATGAGTTAGATTGATAACAGTGAGTGTAGTAAGTATAGTAATAGTCGTTCTATCGATCATATAAGCCTAATATGGCCAATAATATGAGTTAGATTGATAATAATAAGAGTAATAATTATAGTAATTGTAGTTCTATCGATCATATCTGCATAATATGGTTAATAATATGAGTTAGATTGATAGTAATAAGAGTAATGAGTATAGTAATTGTCGTTCTATTGATCATATCTGCATAATATGTTTCATAATATGAGTTGGATTGATAACTGTGAGTGCAATAAGTATAGTAATTGTCGTTCTATCGGTTATATAACCAAAATATGGCTAATAATATGAGTTAGATTGATAACAGTGAGTGTGATAAGTATAGTAATTGTCGTTCTATCGGTCATATAAGCACAATATGGCTAATAATATGAGTTAGATTGATAATAATGAGAGTAATAGGTATAGTAATTTTCGTTCTATCGATCATATAAGCATAATGTGGCCAATAATATGAGTTAGATTGATAATAATATGGGTAATAAGTATAGTATTTGTCGTTCTATCGATCATATCTTCATAATATGGTTTATAATATGAGTTAGATTGGTAATAATAAGAGTAATAAGTATAGTAATTGTCGTTCTATCGATCATATAAGCATAATATGGCTAAGAATATGAGTTAGATTGAAAATAATAAGAGTAATGAGTATAGTAATTGTCGTTCTATCGGTCATATAACCATAATATGGCTAATAATATGAGTTAGATTGATAATAATAAGAGTAATGGGTATTGTAATTGTCGTTCTATCGATCATATAAGCATAATATGGCTAATAATATGAGTTAGACTGATAATAGTGAGTGTAATAAGTATAGTAATTGTCGTTCTATCGGTCATATAAGCACAATATGGCTAATAATATGAGTTAGATTGATAATAATAAGAGTAATAATTATAGTAACTGTCGTTCTATCGATCATATCTGCATAATATGGCCAATAATATGAGTTAGATTGATAATAATATGAGTAATAGTTATAGTAATTGTCGTTCTATCGATCATATCTGCATAATATGGTTAATAATATGAGTTAGATTGATAATAATAAGAGTAATGAGTGTAGTAATTGTCGTTCTATCGATCATATCTGCATAATAAGCTAATAATATGAGTTAGATTGATAATAATAAGAGTAATGAGTATAGTATTTGTCGTCCTATCGATCATATAAGCATAATATGGCTAATAATGTGAGTTAGATTGATAATAATAAGAGTAATAAGTACAGTAATTGTCGTTCTATCGATCATATAACCATAATATGGCTAATAATATGAGTTAGATTGATAATAGTGAGTGTAATAAGTATAGTAATTGTCGTTCTATCGATCATATAATCATAATACGGCTAATAATATGAGTTAGATTGATAATAATAAAAGTAATAAGTATAGTAATTGTCGATCTATCGATCATATAAGCATAATATGGCCAATAATATGAGTTAGATTGATAATATTAAGAGTAATAAGTATAGTAATTGTCGTTCTATCGGTTATATGACCAAAATATGGCTAATAATATGAGTTAGATTGATAATAATAAGAGTAATAAGTATAGTAATTGTCGTTCTATCGGTCATATAACCATAATATGGCTAATAATATGAGTTAGATTGATAACAGTGAGTGTAGTAAGTATAGTAATTGTCGTTCTATCGATCATATAATCATAATACGGCTAATAATATGAGTTAGATTGATAATAATAAGAGTAATAAGTATAGTAATTGTCGATCTATCGATCATATAAACATAATATGGCTAATAATATGAGTTAGATTGATAATAATAAGAGTAATAAGTATAGTAATTGTCGTTCTATCGATCATATAAGCATAATATGGCTAATAATATGAGTTAGATTGATAATAATAAGAGTAATGAGTATAGTATTTGTCGTCCTATCGATCATATAAGCATAATATGGCTAATAATATGAGTTAGATTGATAATAATAAGAGTAATAAGTATAGTAATTGTCGTTCTATCGGTCATATAACCATAATATGGCTAATAATATGAGTTAGATTGATAACAGTGAGTGTAGTAAGTATAGTAATAGTCGTTCTATCGATCATATAAGCCTAATATGGCCAATAATATGAGTTAGATTGATAATAATAAGAGTAATAATTATAGTAATTGTAGTTCTATCGATCATATCTGCATAATATGGTTAATAATATGAGTTAGATTGATAGTAATAAGAGTAATGAGTATAGTAATTGTCGTTCTATTGATCATATCTGCATAATATGTTTCATAATATGAGTTGGATTGATAACTGTGAGTGCAATAAGTATAGTAATTGTCGTTCTATCGGTTATATAACCAAAATATGGCTAATAATATGAGTTAGATTGATAACAGTGAGTGTGATAAGTATAGTAATTGTCGTTCTATCGGTCATATAAGCACAATATGGCTAATAATATGAGTTAGATTGATAATAATGAGAGTAATAGGTATAGTAATTTTCGTTCTATCGATCATATAAGCATAATGTGGCCAATAATATGAGTTAGATTGATAATAATATGGGTAATAAGTATAGTATTTGTCGTTCTATCGATCATATCTTCATAATATGGTTTATAATATGAGTTAGATTGGTAATAATAAGAGTAATAAGTATAGTAATTGTCGTTCTATCGATCATATAAGCATAATATGGCTAAGAATATGAGTTAGATTGAAAATAATAAGAGTAATGAGTATAGTAATTGTCGTTCTATCGGTCATATAACCATAATATGGCTAATAATATGAGTTAGATTGATAATAATAAGAGTAATGGGTATTGTAATTGTCGTTCTATCGATCATATAAGCATAATATGGCTAATAATATGAGTTAGACTGATAATAGTGAGTGTAATAAGTATAGTAATTGTCGTTCTATCGGTCATATAAGCACAATATGGCTAATAATATGAGTTAGATTGATAATAATAAGAGTAATAATTATAGTAACTGTCGTTCTATCGATCATATCTGCATAATATGGCCAATAATATGAGTTAGATTGATAATAATATGAGTAATAGTTATAGTAATTGTCGTTCTATCGATCATATCTGCATAATATGGTTAATAATATGAGTTAGATTGATAATAATAAGAGTAATGAGTGTAGTAATTGTCGTTCTATCGATCATATCTGCATAATAAGCTAATAATAAGAGTTAGATTGATAATAATAAGAGTAATGAGTATTGCAATTGTCGTTCTATCGATCATATCTGCATAATATGGTTAATAATATGAGTTAGATTGATAATAATAAGAGTAATAAGTATAGTAATTGTCGTTCTATCGATCATATAAGCATAATATGACTAATAATATGAGTTAGATTGATAACAGTGAATGTAGTAAGTATAGTAATTGTCGTTCTATCGGTTATATAACCAAAATATGGCTAATAATATGAGTTAGATTGATAACAGTGAGTGTAATAAGTATAGTAATTTTCGTTCTATCGATCATATAAGCATAATATGGCTAATAATATGAGTTAGATTGATAATATTAAAAGTTATAAGTATAGTAATTGTCGTTCTATCGGTTATATAACCAAAATATGGCTAATAATATGAGTTAGATTGATAATAATAAGAGTAATAAGTATAGTAATTGTCGTTCTATCGATCATGTAAGCATAACATGACTAATAATATGAGTTAGATTGATAACAGTGAGTATAATAAGTATAGTAATTGTCGTTCTATCGGTTATATAACCAAAATATGGCTAATAATATGAGTTAGATTGATAACAGTGAGTGTAATAAGTATAGTAATTTTCGTTCTATCGATCATATAAGCATAATATGGCTAATAAGATGAGTTAGATTGATAATATTAAGAGTAATAAGTATAGTAATTGTCGTTCTATCGATCATATAAGCATAATATGACTAATAATACGAGTTAGATTGATAACAGTGAGTGTAATAAGTATAGTAATTGTCGTTCTATCGATCATATAAGCATAATATGCCTCATAATGTGAGTTAGATTGATAACAGTAAGAGTAACAATTATAGTAATTGTCGTTCTATCGATCATATCTGCATAATATGGTTAATAATATGAGTTAGATTGATAATAAGAAGAGTAATGAGTATAGTAATTGTCGTTCTATCGATCATATCTGCATAATATGGTTCATAATATGAGTTGGATTGATAACAGTGAGTGCAATAAGTATAGTAATTGTCGTTATATCGGTTATATAACCAAAATATGGCTAATAATATGAGTTAGATTGATAACAGTGAGTGTAATAAGTATAGTAATTTTCGTTCTATCGATCATATAAGCATAATATGGCCAATAATATGAGTTAGATTGATAATATTAAGAGTAATAAGTATAGTAATTGTCGTTCTATCGGTTATATGACCAAAATATGGCTAATAATATGAGTTAGATTGATAACAGTGAGTGTAATAAGTATAGTAATTTTCGTTCTATCGATCATATAAGCATAATATGGCCAATAATATGAGTTAGATTGATAATATTAAGAGTAATAAGTATAGTAATTGTCGTTCTATCGGTTATATAACCAAAATATGGCTAATAATATGAGTTAGATTGATAACAGTGAGTGTAATAAGTATAGTAGTTTTCGTTCTATCTATCATATAAGCATAATATGGCTAATAATATGAGTTAGATTGATAATAATAAGAGTAATAAGTATAGTAATTGTCGTTCTATCGATCATATAAGCCTAATATGGCCAATAATATGAGTTAGATTGATAATAATAAGAGTAATAATTATAGTCATTGTAGTTCTATCGATCATATCTGCATAATATGGTTAATAATATGAGTTAGATTGATAGTAATAAGAGTAATGAGTATAGTAATTGTCGTTCTATTGATCATATCTGCATAATATGTTTCATAATATGAGTTGGATTGATAACTGTGAGTGCAATAAGTATAGTAATTGTCGTTCTATCGGTTATATAACCAAAATATGGCTAATAATATGAGTTAGATTGATAACAGTGAGTGTGATAAGTATAGTAATTGTCGTTCTATCGGTCATATAAGCACAATATGGCTAATAATATGAGTTAGATTGATAATAATGAGAGTAATAGGTATAGTAATTTTCGTTCTATCGATCATATAAGCATAATGTGGCCAATAATATGAGTTAGATTGATAATAATATGGGTAATAAGTATAGTATTTGTCGTTCTATCGATCATATCTTCATAATATGGTTAATAATATGAGTTAGATTGGTAATAATAAGAGTAATAAGTATAGTAATTGTCGTTCTATCGATCATATAAGCATAATATGGCTAAGAATATGAGTTAGATTGAAAATAATAAGAGTAATGAGTATAGTAATTGTCGTTCTATCGGTCATATAACCATAATATGGCTAATAATATGAGTTAGATTGATAATAATAAGAGTAATGGGTATTGTAATTGTCGTTCTATCGATCATATAAGCATAATATGGCTAATAATATGAGTTAGACTGATAATAGTGAGTGTAATAAGTATAGTAATTGTCGTTCTATCGGTCATATAAGCACAATATGGCTAATAATATGAGTTAGATTGATAATAATAAGAGTAATAATTATAGTAACTGTCGTTCTATCGATCATATCTGCATAATATGGCCAATAATATGAGTTAGATTGATAATAATATGAGTAATAGTTATAGTAATTGTCGTTCTATCGATCATATCTGCATAATATGGTTAATAATATGAGTTAGATTGATAATAATAAGAGTAATGAGTGTAGTAATTGTCGTTCTATCGATCATATCTGCATAATAAGCTAATAATAAGAGTTAGATTGATAATAATAAGAGTAATGAGTATTGCAATTGTCGTTCTATCGATCATATCTGCATAATATGGTTAATAATATGAGTTAGATTGATAATAATAAGAGTAATAAGTATAGTAATTGTCGTTCTATCGATCATATAAGCATAATATGACTAATAATATGAGTTAGATTGATAACAGTGAATGTAGTAAGTATAGTAATTGTCGTTCTATCGGTTATATGACCAAAATATGGCTAATAATATGAGTTAGATTGATAACAGTGAGTGTAATATGTATAGTAATTTTCGTTCTATCTATCATGTAAGCATAATATGGCCAATAATATGAGTTAGATTGATAATATTAAGAGTAATAAGTATAGTAATTGTCGTTCTATCGGTTATATGACCAAAATATGGCTAATAATATGAGTTAGATTGATAACAGTGAGTGTAATAAGTATAGTAATTTTCGTTCTATCTATCATGTAAGCATAATATGGCTAATAATATGAGTTAGATTGATAATAATAAGAGTAATAAGTATAGTAATTGTCGTTCTATCGATCATATAAGCATAATATGGCCAATAATATGAGTTAGATTGATAATAATATGAGTAATAGTTATAGTAATTGTCGTTCTATCGATCATATCTGCATAATATGGTTAATAATATGAGTTAGATTGATAATAATAAGAGTAATGAGTGTAGTAATTGTCGTTCTATCGATCATATCTGCATAATAAGCTAATAATAAGAGTTAGATTGATAATAATAAGAGTAATGAGTATAGTATTTGTCGTCCTATCGATCATATAAGCATAATATGGCTAATAATGTGAGTTAGATTGATAATAATAAGAGTAATAAGTACAGTAATTGTCGTTCTATCGATCATATAACCATAATATGGCTAATAATATGAGTTAGATTGATAATAGTGAGTGTAATAAGTATAGTAATTGTCGTTCTATCGATCATATAATCATAATACGGCTAATAATATGAGTTAGATTGATAATAATAAGAGTAATAAGTATAGTAATTGTCGATCTATCGATCATATAAGCATAATATGGCTAATAATATGAGTTAGATTGATAATAATAAGAGTAATGAGTATAGTATTTGTCGTCCTATCGATCATATAAGCATAATATGGCTAATAATATGAGTTGGATTGATAATAATAAGAGTAATAAGTATAGTAATTGTCGTTCTATCGGTCATATAACCATAATATGGCTAATAATATGAGTTAGATTGATAACAGTGAGTGTAGTAAGTATAGTAATTGTCGTTCTATCGATCATATAATCATAATACGGCTAATAATATGAGTTAGATTGATAATAATAAGAGTAATAAGTATAGTAATTGTCGATCTATCGATCATATAAACATAATATGGCTAATAATATGAGTTAGATTGATAATAATAAGAGTAATAAGTATAGTAATTGTCGTTCTATCGATCATATAAGCATAATATGGCTAATAATATGAGTTAGATTGATAATAATAAGAGTAATGAGTATAGTATTTGTCGTCCTATCGATCATATAAGCATAATATGGCTAATAATATGAGTTAGATTGATAATAATAAGAGTAATAAGTATAGTAATTGTCGTTCTATCGGTCATATAACCATAATATGGCTAATAATATGAGTTAGATTGATAACAGTGAGTGTAGTAAGTATAGTAATTGTCGTTCTATCGATCATATAATCATAATACGGCTAATAATATGAGTTAGATTGATAATAATAAGAGTAATAAGTATAGTAATTGTCGATCTATCGATCATATAAGCATAATATGGCTAATAATATGAGTTAGATTGATAACAGTGAGTGTAGTAAGTATAGTAATTGTCGTTCTATCGATCATATAATCATAATACGGCTAATAATATGAGTTAGATTGATAATAATAAGAGTAATAAGTATAGTAATTGTCGTTCTATCGATCACATCTGCATAATATGGTTAATAATATGAGTTAGAGTGATAATAATAAGAGTAATAAGTATAGTAATTGTCGTTCTATCGATCATATAAGCATAACATGACTAATAATATGAGTTAGATTGATAACAGTGAGTATAATAAGTATAGTAATTGTCGTTCTATCGGTTATATAACCAAAATATGGCTAATAATATGAGTTAGATTGATAACAGTGAGTGTAATAAGTATAGTAATTTTCGTTCTATCGATCATATAAGCATAATATGGCTAATAATATGAGTTAGATTGATAATATTAAGAGTAATAAGTATAGTAATTGTCGTTCTATCGATCATATAAGCATAATATGGCTAATAATATGTGTTAGATTGATAATAGTAAGAGTAATGAGTATAGTAATTGTCGTACTATCGATCATATAATCATAATATGTCCAATAATATGAGTTAGAATGATAATAATAAGAGTAATTATTATAGTAATTGTCGTACTATCGATCATATAAGCATAATATGGATAATAATGTGAGTTAGATTGATAATAATAAGAGTAATAAGTATAGTAATTGTCGTTCTATCGATCATATAAGCATAATATGGCTAATAATGTGAGTTAGATTGATAACAGTAAGAGTAATAATTATAGTAATTGTCGTTCTATCGATCATATCTGCATAATATGGTTAATAATATGAGTTAGATTGATAATAATAAGAGTAATGAGTATAGTAATTGTCGTTCTATCGATCATATCTGCATAATATGGTTCATAATATGAGTTGGATTGATAACAGTGAGTGCAATAAGTATAGTAATTGTCGTTATATCGGTTATATAACCAAAATATGGCTAATAATATGAGTTAGATTGATAACAGTGAGTGTAATAAGTATAGTAATTTTCGTTCTATCGATCATATAAGCATAATATGGCCAATAATATGAGTTAGATTGATAATATTAAGAGTAATAAGTATAGTAATTGTCGTTCTATCGGTTATATAACCAAAATACGGCTAATAATATGAGTTAGATTGATAACAGTGAGTGTAATAAGTATAGTAATTTTCGTTCTATCTATCATATAAGCATAATATGGCTAATAATATGAGTTAGATTGATAATAATAAGAGTAATAAGTATAGTAATTGCCGTTCTATCGATCATATAAGCATAATATGGCCAATAATATGAGTTAGATTGATAATAATAAGAGTAATAATTATAGTAACTGTCGTTCTATCGATCATATCTGCATAATATGGTTAATAATATGAGTTAGATTGATAATAATAAGAGTAATGAGTATAGTAATTGTCGTTCTATCGATCATATCTGCATAATATGTTTCATAATATTAGTTTGGATTGATAACAGTGAGTGCAATAAGTATATTAATTGTCGTTCTATCGGTTATATAACCAAAATATGGCTAATAATATGAGTTAGGTTGATAACAGTGAGTGTAATAAGTATAGTACTTTTCGTTCTATCGATCATATAAGCATAATATGGCTAAAAATATGAGTTAGATTGATAATAATAAGAGTAATAAGTATAGTCATTGTCGTTCTATCGATCATATAAGCATAATATGGCCAATAATATGAGTTAGATTGATAATAATATGCGTAATAATTATAGTAATTGTCGTTCTATCCATCATATCTGCATAATATGGTTAATAATATGAGTTAGATTGATAATAATAAGAGTAATGAGTATAGTAATTGTCGTTCTATCGATCATATCTGCATAATAAGCTAATAATATGAGTTAGATTAATAATAATAAGAGTAATGAGTATTGCAATTGCCGTTCTATCGATCATATAAGCATAATATGGCTAATAATATGAGTTAGATTGATAACAATAAGAGTAATAATTATAGTAATTGTCGTTCTATCGATCATATCTGCATAATATGGTTAATAATATGAGTTAGATTGATAATAATAAGAGTAATAAGTATAGTAATTGTCGTTCTATCGATCATATAAGCATAATATGACTAATAATATGAGTTAGATTGATAACAGTGAGTGTAGTAAGTATAGTAATTGTCGTTCTATCGGTTATATAACCAAAATATGGCTAATAATATGAGTTAGGTTGATAACAGTGAGTGTAATAAGTACAGTACTTTTCGTTCTATCGATCATGTAAGCATAATGTGGCTAATAATATGAGCTGGATTGATAATAATAAGAGTACTAAGTATAGTAATTGTCGATCTATCGATCATATAAGCATAATATGGCTAATAATATGAGTTAGATTGATAATACTAAGAGTAGTGAGTATAGTAATTCTCGTTCTATCGATCATATAAGCATAATATGGCTAATAATATGAGTTGGATTGATAATAATAAGAGTAATAAGTATAGTAATTGTGGTTCCATCGATCATATAAGCATAATATGGCTAATAATATGAGTTAGATTGATAACAGTGAGTGTAGTAAGTATAGTAATTGTCGTTCTATCGATCATATAAGCATAATATGGCTAATAATGTGAGTTAGATTGATAACAGTAAGAGTAATAATTATAGTAATTGTCGTTCTATCGATCATATCTGCATAATATGGTTAATAATATGAGTTAGATTGATAATAATAAGAGTAATGAGTATAGTAATTGTCGTTCTATCGATCATATCTGCATAATATGGTTCATAATATGAGTTGGATTGATAACAGTGAGTGCAACAAGTATAGTAATTGTCGTTATATCGGTTATATAACCAAAATATGGCTAATAATATGAGTTAGATTGATAACAGTGAGTGTAATAAGTATAGTAATTTTCGTTCTATCGATCATATAAGCATAATATGGCCAATAATATGAGTTAGATTGATAATATTAAGAGTAATAAGTATAGTAATTGTCGTTCTATCGGTTATATAACCAAAATACGGCTAATAATATGAGTTAGATTGATAACAGTGAGTGTAATAAGTATAGTAATTTTCGTTCTATCTATCATATAAGCATAATATGGCTAATAATATGAGTTAGATTGATAATAATAAGAGTAATAAGTATAGTAATTGCCGTTCTATCGATCATATAAGCATAATATGGCCAATAATATGAGTTAGATTGATAATAATAAGAGTAATAATTATAGTAACTGTCGTTCTATCGATCATATCTGCATAATATGGTTAATAATATGAGTTAGATTGATAATAATAAGAGTAATGAGTATAGTAATTGTCGTTCTATCGATCATATCTGCATAATATGTTTCATAATATGAGTTTGGATTGATAACAGTGAGTGCAATAAGTATATTAATTGTCGTTCTATCGGTTATATAACCAAAATATGGCTAATAATATGAGTTAGGTTGATAACAGTGAGTGTAATAAGTATAGTACTTTTCGTTCTATCGATCATATAAGCATAATATGGCTAAAAATCTGAGTTAGATTGATAATAATAAGAGTAATAAGTATAGTCATTGTCGTTCTATCGATCATATAAGCATAATATGGCCAATAATATGAGTTAGATTGATAATAATTTGCGTAATAATTATAGTAATTGTCGTTCTATCGATCATATCTGCATAATATGGTTAATAATATGAGTTAGATTGATAATAATAAGAGTAATGAGTATAGTAATTGTCGTTCTATCGATCATATCTGCATAATAAGCTAATAATATGAGTTAGATTAATAATAATAAGAGTAATGAGTATTGCAATTGCCGTTCTATCGATCATATAAGCATAATATGGCTAATAATATGAGTTAGATTGATAACAATAAGAGTAATAATTATAGTAATTGTCGTTCTATCGATCATATCTGCATAGTATGGTTAATAATATGAGTTAGATTGATAACAGTGAGTGTAGTAAGTATAGTAATTGTCGTTCTATCGATCATATAATCATAATACGGCTAATAATATGAGTTAGATTGATAATAATAAGAGTAATAAGTATAGTAATTGTCGATCTATCGATCATATATACGCATAATATGGCTAATAATATGAGTTAGATTGATAATAATAAGAGTAATGAGTATAGTATTTGTCGTCCTATCGATCATATAAGCATAATATGACTAATAATATGAGTTAGATTGATAACAGTGAGTGTAGTAAGTATAGTAATTGTCGTTCTATCGGTAATATAACCAAAATATGGCTAATAATATGAGTTAGGTTGATAACAGTGAGTGTAATAAGTACAGTACTTTTCGTTCTATCGATCATGTAAGCATAATGTGGCTAATAATATGAGCTAGATTGATAATAATAAGAGTACTAAGTATAGTAATTGTCGATCTATCGATCATATAAGCATAATATGGCTAATAATATGAGTTAGATTGATAATACTAAGAGTAGTGAGTATAGTAATTCTCGTTCTATCGATCATATAAGCATAATATGGCTAATAATATGAGTTGGATTGATAATAATAAGAGTAATAAGTATAGTAATTGTGGTTCCATCGATCATATAAGCATAATATGGCTAATAATATGAGTTAGATTGATAACAGTGAGTGTAGTAAGTATAGTAATTGTCGTTCTATCGATCATATAAGCATAATATGGCTAATAATGTGAGTTAGATTGATAACAGTAAGAGTAATAATTATAGTAATTGTCGTTCTATCGATCATATCTGCATAATATGGTTAATAATATGAGTTAGATTGATAATAATAAGAGTAATGAGTATAGTAATTGTCGTTCTATCGATCATATCTGCATAATATGGTTCATAATATGAGTTGGATTGATAACAGTGAGTGCAACAAGTATAGTAATTGTCGTTATATCGGTTATATAACCAAAATATGGCTAATAATATGAGTTAGATTGATAACAGTGAGTGTAATAAGTATAGTAATTTTCGTTCTATCGATCATATAAGCATAATATGGCCAATAATATGAGTTAGATTGATAATATTAAGAGTAATAAGTATAGTAATTGTCGTTCTATCGGTTATATAACCAAAATACGGCTAATAATATGAGTTAGATTGATAACAGTGAGTGTAATAAGTATAGTAATTTTCGTTCTATCTATCATATAAGCATAATATGGCTAATAATATGAGTTAGATTGATAATAATAAGAGTAATAAGTATAGTAATTGCCGTTCTATCGATCATATAAGCATAATATGGCCAATAATATGAGTTAGATTGATAATAATAAGAGTAATAATTATAGTAACTGTCGTTCTATCGATCATATCTGCATAATATGGTTAATAATATGAGTTAGATTGATAATAATAAGAGTAATGAGTATAGTAATTGTCGTTCTATCGATCATATCTGCATAATATGTTTCATAATATGAGTTTGGATTGATAACAGTGAGTGCAATAAGTATATTAATTGTCGTTCTATCGGTTATATAACCAAAATATGGCTAATAATATGAGTTAGGTTGATAACAGTGAGTGTAATAAGTATAGTACTTTTCGTTCTATCGATCATATAAGCATAATATGGCTAAAAATATGAGTTAGATTGATAATAATAAGAGTAATAAGTATAGTCATTGTCGTTCTATCGATCATATAAGCATAATATGGCCAATAATATGAGTTAGATTGATAATAATATGCGTAATAATTATAGTAATTGTCGTTCTATCGATCATATCTGCATAATATGGTTAATAATATGAGTTAGATTGATAATAATAAGAGTAATGAGTATAGTAATTGTCGTTCTATCGATCATATCTGCATAATAAGCTAATAATATGAGTTAGATTAATAATAATAAGAGTAATGAGTATTGCAATTGCCGTTCTATCGATCATATAAGCATAATATCGCTAATAATATGAGTTAGATTGATAACAGTAAGAGTAATAATTATAGTAATTGTCGTTCTATCGATCATATCTGCATAATATGGTTAATAATATGAGTTAGATTGATAATAATAAGAGTAATAAGTATAGTAATTGTCGTTCTATCGATCATATAAGCATAATATGACTAATAATATGAGTTAGATTGATAACAGTGAGTGTAGTAAGTATAGTAATTGTCGTTCTATCGGTTATATAACCAAAATATGGCTAATAATATGAGTTAGGTTGATAACAGTGAGTGTAATAAGTATAGTACTTTTCGTTCTATCGATCATGTAAGCATAATGTGGCTAATAATATGAGCTAGATTGATAATAATAAGAGTACTAAGTATAGTAATTGTCGATCTATCGATCATATAAGCATAATATGGCTAATAATATGAGTTAGATTGATAATACTAAGAGTAATGAGTATAGTAATTGTCGTTCTATCGATCATATCTGCATAATATGGTTAATAATATGAGTTAGATTGATAATAATAAGAGTAATAAGTATAGTAATTGTCGTTCTATCGGTCATATAACCATAATATGGCTAATAATATGAGTTAGATTGATAACAGTGAGTGTAGTAAGTATAGTAATTGTCGTTCTATCGATCATATAATCATAATACGGCTAATAATATGAGTTAGATTGATAATAATAAGAGTAATAAGTATAGTAATTGTCGATCTATCGATCATATAAGCATAATATGGCTAATAATATGAGTTAGATTGATAATAATAGGAGTAATGAGTATAGTATTTGTCGTCCTATCGATCATATAAGCATAATATGGCTAATAATATGAGTTGGATTGATAATAATAAGAGTAATAAGTATAGTAATTGTCGTTCTATCGGTCATATAACCATAATATGGCTAATAATATGAGTTAGATTGATAACAGTGAGTGTAGTAAGTATAGTAATTGTCGTTCTATCGATCATATAATCGTAATACGGCTAATAATATGAGTTAGATTGATAATAATAAGAGTAATAAGTATAGTAATTGTCGATCTATCGATCATATATACGCATAATATGGCTAATAATATGAGTTAGATTGATAATAATAAGAGTAATGAGTATAGTATTTGTCGTCCTATCGATCATATAAGCATAATATGGCCAATAATATGAGTTAGATTGATAATATTAAGAGTAATAAGTATAGTAATTGTCGTTCTATCGGTTATATAACCAAAATATGGCTAATAATATGAGTTAGATTGATAACAGTGAGTGTAATAAGTATAGTAATTTTCGTTGTATCTATCATATAAGCATAATATGGCCAATAATATGAGTTAGATTGATAATAATAAGAGTAATAATTATAGTAACTGTCGTTCTATCGATCATATCTGCATAATATGGTTAATAATATGAGTTAGATTGATAATAATAAGAGTAATGAGTATAGTAATTGTCGTTCTATCGATCATATCTGCATAATATGTTTCATAATATGAGTTTGGATTGATAACAGTGAGTGCAATAAGTATATTAATTGTCGTTCTATCGGTTATATAACCAAAATATGGCTAATAATATGAGTTACGTTGATAACAGTGAGTGTAATAAGTATAGTACTTTTCGTTCTATCGATCATATAAGCATAATATGGCTAAAAATATGAGTTAGATTGATAATAATAAGAGTAATAAGTATAGTCATTGTCGTTCTATCGATCATATAAGCATAATATGGCCAATAATATGAGTTAGATTGATAATAATATGCGTAATAATTATAGTAATTGTCGTTCTATCGATCATATCTGCATAATATGGTTAATAATATGAGTTAGATTGATAATAATAAGAGTAATGAGTATAGTAATTGTCGTTCTATCGATCATATCTGCATAATAAGCTAATAATATGAGTTAGATTGATAATAATAAGAGTAATGAGTATTGCAATTGCCGTTCTATCGATCATATAAGCATAATATGGCTAATAATATGAGTTAGATTGATAACAATAAGAGTAATAATTATAGTAATTGTCGTTCTATCGATCATATCTGCATAATATGGTTAATAATATGAGTTAGATTGATAATAATAAGAGTAATAAGTATAGTAATTGTCGTTCTATCGATCATATAAGCATAATATGACTAATAATATGAGTTAGATTGATAACAGTGAGTGTAGTAAGTATAGTAATTGTCGTTCTATCGGTTATATAACCAAAATATGGCTAATAATATGAGTTAGGTTGATAACAGTGAGTGTAATAAGTATAGTAATTGTCGTTCTATCGGTCATATAACCATAATATGGCTAATAATATGAGTTAGATTGATAACAGTGAGTGTAGTAAGTATAGTAATCGTCGTTCTATCGATCATATAATCATAATACGGCTAATAATATCAGTTAGATTGATAATAATAAGAGTAATAAGTATAGTAATTGTCGATCTATCGATCATATAAGCATAATATGGCTAATAATATGAGTTAGATTGATAATAATAAGAGTAATGAGTATAGTATTTGTCGTCCTATCGATCATATAAGCATAATATGGCTAATGATATGAGTTGGATTGATAATAATAAGAGTAATAAGTATAGTAATTGTCGTTCTATCGGTCATATAACCATAATATGGCTAATAATATGAGTTAGATTGATAACAGTGAGTGTAGTAAGTATAGTAATTGTCGTTCTATCGATCATATAATCATAATACGGCTAATAATATGAGTTAGATTGATAATAATAAGAGTAATAAGTATAGTAATTGTCGATCTATCGATCATATATACGCATAATATGGCTAATAATATGAGTTAGATTGATAATAATAAGAGTATGAGTATAGTATTTGTCGTCCTATCGATCATATAAGCATAATATGACTAATAATATGAGTTAGATTGATAACAGTGAGTGTAGTAAGTATAGTAATTGTCGTTCTATCGGTTATATAACCAAAATATGGCTAATAATATGAGTTAGGTTGATAACAGTGAGTGTAATAAGTACAGTACTTTTCGTTCTATCGATCATGTAAGCATAATGTGGCTAATAATATGAGCTAGATTGATAATAATAAGAGTACTAAGTATAGTAATTGTCGATCTATCGATCATATAAGCATAATATGGCTAATAATATGAGTTAGATTGATAATACTAAGAGTAGTGAGTATAGTAATTCTCGTTCTATCGATCATATAAGCATAATATGGCCAATAATATGAGTTAGATTGATAAAAATAAGAATAATAAGTATAGTAATTGTCGTTCTATCGATCATATAAGCACAATATGGCTAATAATATGAGTTAGATTGATAATACTAAGAGTAGTGAGTATAGTAATTCTCATTCTATCTATCATATAAGCATAATATGGCTAATAATATGAGTTAGATTGATAAAAATAAGAATAATAAGTATAGTAATTGTCGTTCTATCGATCATATAAGCACAATATGGCTAATAATATGAGTTAGATTGATAATAATAAGAGTAATAAGTATAGTAATTGTCGTTCTATCGATCATATAACCATAATATGGCTAATAGCATGAGTTAGATTGATAATAATAAGAGTAATGAGTATAGTATTTGTCGTCCTATCGATCATATAAGCATAATATGGCTAATAATATGAGTTGGATTGATAATAATAAGAGTAATAAGTATAGTAATTGTCGTTCTATCGGTCATATAACCATAATATGGCTAATAATATGAGTTAGATTGATAACAGTGAGTGTAGTAAGTATAGTAATTGTCGTTCTATCGATCATATAATCGTAATACGGCTAATAATATGAGTTAGATTGATAATAATAAGAGTAATAAGTATAGTAATTGTCGATCTATCGATCATATATACGCATAATATGGCTAATAATATGAGTTAGATTGATAATAATAAGAGTAATGAGTATAGCATTTGTCGTCCTATCGATCATATAAGCATAATATGGCTAATAATGTGAGTTAGATTGATAATAATAAGAGTAATAAGTACAGTAATTGTCGTTCTATCGATCATATAACCATAATATGGCTAATAATATGAGTTAGATTGATAATAGTGAGTGTAATAAGTATAGTAATTGTCGTTCTATCGATCATATAATCATAATACGGCTAATAATATGAGTTAGATTGATAATAATAAGAGTAATAAGTATAGTAATTGTCGATCTATCGATCATATAAGCATAATATGGCTAATAATATGAGTTAGATTGATAATAATAAGAGTAATGAGTATAGTATTTGTCGTCCTATCGATCATATAAGCATAATATGGCTAATAATATGAGTTGGATTGATAATAATAAGAGTAATAAGTATAGTAATTGTCGTTCTATCGGTCATATAACCAGAATATGGCTAATAATATGAGTTAGATTGATAACAGTGAGTGTAGTAAGTATAGTAATTGTCGTTCTATCGATCATATAATCATAATACGGCTAATAATATGAGTTAGATTGATAATAATAAGAGTAATAAGTATAGTAATTGTCGATCTATCGATCATATATACGCATAATATGGCTAATAATATGAGTTAGATTGATAACAGTGAGTGTAGTAAGTATAGTAATTGTCGTTCTATCGATCATATAATCATAATACGGCTAATAATATGAGTTAGATTGATAATAATAAGAGTAATAAGTATAGTAATTGTCGTTCTATCGATCACATCTGCATAATATGGTTAATAATATGAGTTAGAGTGATAATAATAAGAGTAATAAGTATAGTAATTGTCGTTCTATCGATCATATAAGCATAACATGACTAATAATATGAGTTAGATTGATAACAGTGAGTATAATAAGTATAGTAATTGTCGTTCTATCGGTTATATAACCAAAATATGGCTAATAATATGAGTTAGATTGATGACAGTGAGTGTAATAAGTATAGTAATTTTCGTTCTATCGATCATATAAGCATAATATGGCTAATAATATGAGTTAGATTGATAATATTAAGAGTAATAAGTATAGTAATTGTCGTTCTATCGATCATATAAGCATAATATGGCTAATAATATGTGTTAGATTGATAATAGTAAGAGTAATGAGTATAGTAATTGTCGTACTATCGATCATATAATCATAATATGTCCAATAATATGAGTTAGAATGATAATAATAAGAGTAATTATTATAGTAATTGTCGTACTATCGATCATATAAGCATAATATGGATAATAATGTGAGTTAGATTGATAATAATAAGAGTAATAAGTATAGTAATTGTCGTTCTATCGATCATATAAGCATAATATGGCTAATAATGTGAGTTAGATTGATAACAGTAAGAGTAATAATTATAGTAATTGTCGTTCTATCGATCATATCTGCATAATATGGTTAATAATATGAGTTAGATTGATAATAATAAGAGTAATGAGTATAGTAATTGTCGTTCTATCGATCATATCTGCATAATATGGTTCATAATATGAGTTGGATTGATAACAGTGAGTGCAATAAGTATAGTAATTGTCGTTATATCGGTTATATAACCAAAATATGGCTAATAATATGAGTTAGATTGATAACAGTGAGTGTAATAAGTATAGTAATTTTCGTTCTATCGATCATATAAGCATAATATGGCCAATAATATGAGTTAGATTGATAATATTAAGAGTAATAAGTATAGTAATTGTCGTTCTATCGATCATATCTGCATAATATGTTTCATAATATGAGTTTGGATTGATAACAGTGAGTGCAATAAGTATATTAATTGTCGTTCTATCGGTTATATAACCAAAATATGGCTAATAATATGAGTTAGGTTGATAACAGTGAGTGTAATAAGTATAGTACTTTTCGTTCTATCGATCATATAAGCATAATATGGCTAAAAATATGAGTTAGATTGATAATAATAAGAGTAATAAGTATAGTCATTGTCGTTCTATCGATCATATAAGCATAATATGGCCAATAATATGAGTTAGATTGATAATAATATGCGTAATAATTATAGTAATTGTCGTTCTATCGATCATATCTGCATAATATGGTTAATAATATGAGTTAGATTGATAATAATAAGAGTAATGAGTATAGTAATTGTCGTTCTATCGATCATATCTGCATAATAAGCTAATAATATGAGTTAGATTGATAATAATAAGAGTAATGAGTATTGCAATTGCCGTTCTATCGATCATATAAGCATAATATGGCTAATAATATGAGTTAGATTGATAACAATAAGAGTAATAATTATAGTAATTGTCGTTCTATCGATCATATCTGCATAATATGGTTAATAATATGAGTTAGATTGATAATAATAAGAGTAATAAGTATAGTAATTGTCGTTCTATCGATCATATAAGCATAATATGACTAATAATATGAGTTAGATTGATAACAGTGAGTGTAGTAAGTATAGTAATTGTCGTTCTATCGGTTATATAACCAAAATATGGCTAATAATATGAGTTAGGTTGATAACAGTGAGTGTAATAAGTATAGTACTTTTCGTTCTATCGATCATGTAAGCATAATGTGGCTAATAATATGAGCTAGATTGATAATAATAAGAGTACTAAGTATAGTAATTGTCGATCTATCGATCATATAAGCATAATATGGCTAATAATATGAGTTAGATTGATAATACTAAGAGTAGTGAGTATAGTAATTCTCGTTCTATCGATCATATAAGCATAATATGGCTAATAATATGAGTTAGATTAATAATAATAAGAGTAATAAGTATAGTAATTGTGGTTCCATCGATCATATAAGCATAATATGGCTAATAATATGAGTTAGATTGATAATACTAAGAGTAGTGAGTATAGTAATTCTCATTCTATCTATCATATAAGCATAATATGGCTAATAATATGAGTTAGATTGATAAAAATAAGAATAATAAGTATAGTAATTGTCGTTCTATCGATCATATAAGCACAATATGGCTAATAATATGAGTTAGATTGATAATAATAAGAGTAATAAGTATAGTAATTGTCGTTCTATCGATCATATAACCATAATATGGCTAATAGCATGAGTTAGATTGATAATAATAAGAGTAATGAGTATAGTAATTGTCGTTCTATCGATCATATCTGCATAATATGGTTAATAATATGAGTTAGATTGATAATAATAAGAGTAATAAGTATAGTAATTGTCGTTCTATCGGTCATATAACCATAATATGGCTAATAATATGAGTTAGATTGATAACAGTGAGTGTAGTAAGTATAGTAATTGTCGTTCTATCGATCATATAATCATAATACGGCTAATAATATGAGTTAGATTGATAATAATAAGAGTAATAAGTATAGTAATTGTCGATCTATCGATCATATATACGCATAATATGGCTAATAATATGAGTTAGATTGATAATAATAAGAGTAATGAGTATAGTATTTGTCGTCCTATCGATCATATAAGCATAATATGGCTAATAATATGAGTTGGATTGATAATAATAAGAGTAATAAGTATAGTAATTGTCGTTCTATCGGTCATATAACCGTAATATGGCTAATAATATGAGTTAGATTGATAACAGTGAGTGTAGCAAGTATAGTAATTGTCGTTCTATCGATCATATAATCATAATACGGCTAATAATATGAGTTAGATTGATAATAATAAGAGTAATAAGTATAGTAATTGTCGTTCTATCGATCACATCTGCATAATATGGTTAATAATATGAGTTAGATTGATAATAATTAGAGTAATAAGTATAGTAATTGTGGTTCTATCGATCATATAAGCATATCATGACTAATAATATGAGTTAGATTGATAACAGTGAGTATAATAAGTATAGTAATTGTCGTTCTATCGGTTATATAAGCATAATATGGCTAATAATATGAGTTAGATTGATAATAATAAGAGTAATAACTATAGTAATTGTCGTTCTATCGATCATATAAGCATAATATGGCTAATAATATGAGTTAGATTGATAATAATAAGAGTAATGAGTATAGTATTTGTCGTCCTATCGATCATATAAGCATAATATGGCTAATAATATGAGTTAGATTGATAATAATAAGAGTAATGAGTATAGTATTTGTCGTCCTATCGATCATATAAGCATAATATGGCTAATAATATGAGTTGGATTGATAATAATAAGAGTAATAAGTATAGTAATTGTCGTTCTATCGGTCATATAACCATAATATGGCTAATAATATGAGTTAGATTGATAACAGTGAGTGTAGTAAGTATAGTAATTGTCGTTCTATCGATCATATAATCGTAATACGGCTAATAATATGAGTTAGATTGATAATAATAAGAGTAATAAGTATAGTAATTGTCGTTCTATCGGTCATATAACCATAATATGGCTAATAATATGAGTTAGATTGATAACAGTGAGTGTAGTAAGTATAGTAATTGTCGTTCTATCGATCATATAATCATAATACGGCTAATAATATGAGTTAGATTGATAATAATAAGAGTAATAAGTATAGTAATTGTCGATCTATCGATCATATAAGCATAATATGGCTAATAATATGAGTTAGATTGATAATAATAAGAGTAATGAGTATAGTATTTGTCGTCCTATCGATCATATAAGCATAATATGGCTAATAATATGAGTTGGATTGATAATAATAAGAGTAATAAGTATAGTAATTGTCGTTCTATCGGTCATATAACCATAATATGGCTAATAATATGAGTTAGATTGATAACAGTGAGTGTAGTAAGTATAGTAATTGTCGTTCTATCGATCATATAATCGTAATACGGCTAATAATATGAGTTAGATTGATAATAATAAGAGTAATAAGTATAGTAATTGTCGATCTATCGATCATATATACGCATAATATGGCTAATAATATGAGTTAGATTGATAATAATAAGAGTAATGAGTATAGTATTTGTCGTCCTATCGATCATATAAGCATAATATGGCCAATAATATGAGTTAGATTGATAATATTAAGAGTAATAAGTATAGTAATTGTCGTTCTATCGGTTATATAACCAAAATATGGCTAATAATATGAGTTAGATTGATAACAGTGAGTGTAATAAGTATAGTAATTTTCGTTCTATCTATCATATAAGCATAATATGGCCAATAATATGAGTTAGATTGATAATAATAAGAGTAATAATTATAGTAACTGTCGTTCTATCGATCATATCTGCATAATATGGTTAATAATATGAGTTAGATTGATAATAATAAGAGTAATGAGTATAGTAATTGTCGTTCTATCGATCATATCTGCATAATATGTTTCATAATATGAGTTTGGATTGATAACAGTGAGTGCAATAAGTATATTAATTGTCGTTCTATCGGTTATATAACCAAAATATGGCTAATAATATGAGTTACGTTGATAACAGTGAGTGTAATAAGTATAGTACTTTTCGTTCTATCGATCATATAAGCATAATATGGCTAAAAATATGAGTTAGATTGATAATAATAAGAGTAATAAGTATAGTCATTGTCGTTCTATCGATCATATAAGCATAATATGGCCAATAATATGAGTTAGATTGATAATAATATGCGTAATAATTATAGTAATTGTCGTTCTATCGATCATATCTGCATAATATGGTTAATAATATGAGTTAGATTGATAATAATAAGAGTAATGAGTATAGTAATTGTCGTTCTATCGATCATATCTGCATAATAAGCTAATAATATGAGTTAGATTGATAATAATAAGAGTAATGAGTATTGCAATTGCCGTTCTATCGATCATATAAGCATAATATGGCTAATAATATGAGTTAGATTGATAACAATAAGAGTAATAATTATAGTAATTGTCGTTCTATCGATCATATAAGCATAATATGGCTAAAAATATGAGTTAGATTGATAATAATAAGAGTAATAAGTATAGTCATTGTCGTTCTATCGATCATATAAGCATAATATGGCCAATAATATGAGTTAGATTGATAATAATATGCGTAATAATTATAGTAATTGTCGTTCTATCGATCATATCTGCATAATATGGTTAATAATATGAGTTAGATTGATAATAATAAGAGTAATGAGTATAGTAATTGTCGTTCTATCGATCATATCTGCATAATAAGCTAATAATATGAGTTAGATTAATAATAATAAGAGTAATGAGTATTGCAATTGCCGTTCTATCGATCATATAAGCATAATATCGCTAATAATATGAGTTAGATTGATAACAGTAAGAGTAATAATTATAGTAATTGTCGTTCTATCGATCATATCTGCATAATATGGTTAATAATATGAGTTAGATTGATAATAATAAGAGTAATAAGTATAGTAATTGTCGTTCTAATCGATCATATAAGCATAATATGACTAATAATATGAGTTAGATTGATAACAGTGAGTGTAGTAAGTATAGTAATTGTCGTTCTATCGGTTATATAACCAAAATATGGCTAATAATATGAGTTAGGTTGATAACAGTGAGTGTAATAAGTATAGTACTTTTCGT
>NW_027473524.1:225677-251223 GCF_050947335.1 Megachile rotundata | reverse complement strand
ATTGTCGTACTATCGATCACATTTGCATAATATGGTTAATAATATGAGTTAGAGTGATAACAGTGAGTGTAATAAGTATAGTAATTGTCGTTCTGTCGATCATATAAGCATAGTATGGCTAATAATATGAGTGAGATTGATAATAATAATAGTAATAAGTATAGTAATTGTCGTTCTATCGATCATTTAAGCATAATATGGCTAATAATATGAGTTAGGTTGATAAAAATAAGAATAATAAGTATAGTAATTGTCGTTCTATCGATCATTTAAGCATAATATGGCTAATAACATGAGTTAGGTTGATAAAAATAGGAATAATAAGTATAGTAATTGTCGTTCCATCGATCATATAAGCATAATATGGCTAATAATATGAGTTAGGTTGATAATAATAAGAGTAATAGGTATAGAAATGTCGTCCTATCGATCATATCTGCATAATATTTTTAATAATATGAGTTAGATTGATAATAATAAGAGTAATAAGTATAGTAATTGTCGTTCTATCGATCATTTAAGCATAATATGGCTAATAATATGAGTTAGGTTGATAAAAATAAGAATAATAAGTATAGTAATTGTCGTTCTATCGATCATTTAAGCATAATATGGCTAATAACATGAGTTAGGTTGATAAAAATAAGAATAATAAGTATAGTAATTGTCGTTCCATCGATCATTTAAGCATAATATGTCTGATAATATGAGTTAGGTTGATAATAATAAGAGTAATAAGTATAGTGATTGTCGTACTATCGATCACATTTGCATAATATGGTTAATAATATGAGTTAGATTGATAACAGTGAGTGTAATAAGTATAGTAATTGTCGTTCTGTCGATCATATAAGCATAATATGGCTAATAATATGAGTTAGATTGATAATAATAAGAGCAGTGAGTATAGTAATTGTCGTTCTATCGATCATATACGCATAATATGGCTAATAATATGAGTTAGGTTGATAAAAATAAGAATAATAAGTATAGTAATTGTCGTTCTATCGATCATTTAAGCATAATATGGCTAATAATATGAGTTAGGGTGATAATAATAAGAGTTATAAGTATAGTGATTGTCGTTCTATCGATCAAATTTGCATAATATGGTTAATAATATGTGTTAGATTCATAATAATAAGAGTAATAAGTATAGTAATTGTCGTTCTATCGATCCTATAAGAATAATATGGCTAATAATATGAGTTAGGTTGATAAAAATAAGAATAATAAGTATAGTAATTGTCGTTCTATCGATCATTTAAGCATAATATGGCTAATAACATGAGTTAGGTTGATAAAAATAGGAATAATAAGTATAGTAATTGTCGTTCCATCGATCATATAAGCATAATATGGCTAATAATATGAGTTAGGTTGATAATAATATGAGTAATAGGTATAGAAATGTCGTCCTATCGATCATATCTGTATAATATTTTTAATAATATGAGTTAGATTGATAATAATAAGAGTAATAAGTATAGTAATTGTCGTTCTATCGATCATTTAAGCATAATATGGCTAATAATAGAAGTTAGATTGATAATAATAAGAGTAATAAGTATAGTAATTGTCGTTCTATCGATCATATACGCATAATATGGCTAATAATATGAGTTAGGTTGATAAAAATAAGAATAATAAGTATAGTAATTGTCGTTCTATCGATCATATAAGCATAATATGGCTAATAATATGAGTTAGATTGATAATAATAAGAGTAATGAGTATAGTAATTGACGTTCTATCGATCATATAAGCATAATATGGCTAATAATATGAGTTAGATTGATAATAATAAGAGTAATGAGTATAGTAATTGTCGTTCTATCGATCATTTAAGCATAATATGGCTAATGACATGAGTTAGGTTGATAAAAATAAGAATAATAAGTATAGTAATTGTCGTTCCATCGATCATTTAAGCATAATATGGCTAATAATATGAGTTAGGTTGATAAAAATAAGAATAATAAGTATAGTAATTGTCGTTCTATCGATCATTTAAGCATAATATGGCTGATAATATGAGTTAGGTTGATAATAATAAGAGTAATAAGTATAGTGATTGTCGTACTATCGATCACATTTGCATAATATCGTTAATAATATGAGTTAGATTGATAACAGTGAGTGTAATAAGTATAGTAATTGTCGTTCTGTCGATCATATAAGCATAGTATGGCTAATAATATGAGTTAGATTGATAATAATAAGAGTAATAAGTATAGTAATTGTTGTTCTATCGATCATTCAAGCATAATATGGCTAATAATATGAGTTAGATTGATAATAATAAGAATAATAAGTATAGTAATTGTCGTTCTATCGATCATATAAGCATAATAAGGCTAATAATATGAGTTAGGTTGATAATAATAAGAGTAATAGGTATAGAAATGTCGTCCTATCGATAATATCTGCATAATATTTTTAATAATATGAGTTAGATTGATAATAATAAGAGTAATAAGAATAGTAATTGTCGTTCTATCGATCATTTCAGCATAATATGGCTAATAATATGAGATAGGTTGATAAAAATAAGAATAATAAGTATAGTAATTGGCGTTCTATCGATCATTTAAGCATAATATGGCTAATAACATGAGTTAGGTTGATAAAAATAAGAATAATAAGTATAGTAATTGTCGTTCCATCGATCATATAAGCATAATATGGCTAATAATATGAGTTAGGTTGATAATAGTGAGTGTAATAAGTACAGTAATTGTCGTTCTATCGAGCATATAAGCATAATATGGCTAATAATATGAGTTAGATTGATAATAGTAAGTGTAATAAGTATAGTAATTGTCGTTCTGTCGATCATATAAGCATAATATGGCTAATAATATGAGTTAGATTGATAATAGTGAGTGCAATAAGTATAGTAATTGTCGTTTTATCGATCATATTAGCATAATATGGTTAATAATATGAGTTAGATTGATAATAATAAGAGTAATAAGTATAGTAATTGTCGTTCTATCGATCATTTAAGCATAATATGGCTACTAATATGAGTTAGGTTGCTGAAAATAAGAATGATAAGTATAGTAATTGTCGTTCTATCGATCATATAAGCATAATATGGCTAATAATATGAGTTAGATTGATAATAGTAAGTGTAATAAGTATAGTAATTGTCGTTCTGTCGATCATATAGGCATAATATGGCTAATAATATGAGTTAGATTGATAATAATAAGAGTAATGAGTATAGTAATTCTCGTTCTATCGATCATATCTGCATAATATGGTTAATAATATGAGTTAGATTCATAATAATAAGAGTAATAAGTATAGTAATTGTCGTTCTAACGATCATTTAAGCATAATATGGCTGATAATATGAGTTAGGTTGATAATAATAAGAGTAATAAGTATAGTGATTGTCGTACTATCGATCACATTTGCATAATATGGTTAGTAATATGAGTTATATTGATAACAGTGAGTGTAATTAGTATAGTAATTGTCGTTCTGTCGATCATATAAGCATAATATGGCTAATAATATGAGTTAGATTGATAATAGTAAGTGTAATAAGTATAGTAATTGTCGTTCTGTCGATCATATAAGCATAATATGGCTAATAATATGAGTTAGATTGATAATAATAAGAGTAATGAGTATAGTAATTCTCGTTCTATCGATCATATCTGCATAATATGGTTAATAATATGAGTTAGATTCATCATAATAAGAGTAATAAGTATAGTAATTGTTGTTCTATCGATCATTCAAGCATAATATGGCTAATGATACGAGTTAGATTGATAATAATAAGAGTAATAAGTATAGTAATTGTCGTTCTATCGATCATATAAGCATAATATGGCTAATAATATGAGTTAGATTGATAATAATAAGAGTAATGAGTATAGTAATTGTCGTTCTATCGATCATATCTACATAATATGGCTAATAATATGAGTTAGATTGATAATGGTAAGAATAATAAGGAGAGTAATTGTCGTTCTGACGATCATATAAGCATAATATGGCTAATAATATGAGTTAGATTGATAATAATAAGAGGAATGAGTATAGTAATTGTCGTTCTATCGATCATATAAGCATAATATGGCTAATAATATGAGTTAGATTGATAATAATAAGAGTAATGAGTATAGTAATTGTCGTTCTATCGATCATTTAAGCATAATATGGCTAATGACATGAGTTAGGTTGATAAAAATAAGAATAATAAGTATAGTAATTGTCGTTCCATCGATCATTTAAGCATAATATGGCTAATAATATGAGTTAGGTTGATAAAAATAAGAATAATAAGTATAGTAATTGTCGTTCTATCGATCATTTAAGCATAATATGGCTGATAATATGAGTTAGGTTGATAATAATAAGAGTAATAAGTATAGTGATTGTCGTACTATCGATCACATTTGCATAATATCGTTAATAATATGAGTTAGATTGATAACAGTTAGTGTAATAAGTATAGTAATTGTCGTTCTGTCGATCATATAAGCATAGTATGGCTAATAATATGAGTTAGATTGATAATAATAAGAGTAATAAGTATAGTAATTGTTGTTCTATCGATCATTCAAGCATAATATGGCTAATAATATGAGTTAGATTGATAATAATAAGAATAATAAGTATAGTAATTGTCGTTCTATCGATCATATAAGCATAATAAGGCTAATAATATGAGTTAGGTTGATAATAATAAGAGTAATAGGTATAGAAATGTCGTCCTATCGATAATATCTGCATAATATTTTTAATAATATGAGTTAGATTGATAATAATAAGAGTAATAAGAATAGTAATTGTCGTTCTATCGATCATTTCAGCATAATATGGCTAATAATATGAGATAGGTTGATAAAAATAAGAATAATAAGTATAGTAATTGGCGTTCTATCGATCATTTAAGCATAATATGGCTAATAACATGAGTTAGGTTGATAAAAATAAGAATAATAAGTATAGTAATTGTCGTTCCATCGATCATATAAGCATAATATGGCTAATAATATGAGTTAGGTTGATAATAGTGAGTGTAATAAGTACAGTAATTGTCGTTCTATCGAGCATATAAGCATAATATGGCTAATAATATGAGTTAGATTGATAATAGTAAGTGTAATAAGTATAGTAATTGTCGTTCTGTCGATCATATAAGCATAATATGGCTAATAATATGAGTTAGATTGATAACAGTGAGTGCAATAAGTATAGTAATTGTCGTTTTATCGATCATATTAGCATAATATGGTTAATAATATGAGTTAGATTGATAATAATAAGAGTAATAAGTATAGTAATTGTCGTTCTATCGATCATTTAAGCATAATATGGCTACTAATATGAGTTAGGTTGCTGAAAATAAGAATGATAAGTATAGTAATTGTCGTTCTATCGATCATATAAGCATAATATGGCTAATAATATGAGTTAGATTGATAATAGTAAGTGTAATAAGTATAGTAATTGTCGTTCTGTCGATCATATAGGCATAATATGGCTAATAATATGAGTTAGATTGATAATAATAAGAGTAATGAGTATAGTAATTCTCGTTCTATCGATCATATCTGCATAATATGGTTAATAATATGAGTTAGATTCATAATAATAAGAGTAATAAGTATAGTAATTGTCGTTCTAACGATCATTTAAGCATAATATGGCTGATAATATGAGTTAGGTTGATAATAATAAGAGTAATAAGTATAGTGATTGTCGTACTATCGATCACATTTGCATAATATGGTTAGTAATATGAGTTATATTGATAACAGTGAGTGTAATTAGTATAGTAATTGTCGTTCTGTCGATCATATAAGCATAATATGGCTAATAATATGAGTTAGATTGATAATAGTAAGTGTAATAAGTATAGTAATTGTCGTTCTGTCGATCATATAAGCATAATATGGCTAATAATATGAGTTAGATTGATAATAATAAGAGTAATGAGTATAGTAATTCTCGTTCTATCGATCATATCTGCATAATATGGTTAATAATATGAGTTAGATTCATCATAATAAGAGTAATAAGTATAGTAATTGTTGTTCTATCGATCATTCAAGCATAATATGGCTAATGATACGAGTTAGATTGATAATAATAAGAGTAATAAGTATAGTAATTGTCGTTCTATCGATCATATAAGCATAATATGGCTAATAATATGAGTTAGATTGATAATAATAAGAGTAATGAGTATAGTAATTGTCGTTCTATCGATCATATCTACATAATATGGCCAATAATATGAGTTAGATTGATAATGGTAAGAATAATAAGGAGAGTAATTGTCGTTCTGACGATCATATAAGCATAATATGGCTAATAATATGAGTTAGATTGATAATAATAAGAGGAATGAGTATAGTAATTGTCGTTCTATCGATCATATAAGCATAATATGGCTAATAATATGAGTTAGATTGATAATAGTGAGTGTAATAAGTATAGTAATTATCTTTCTATCGATCATATAAGCATAATATGGTTAATAATATGAGTTAGATTGATAACAACAAGAGTAATAAGTATAGTAATTGACGTTCTATCGATCACATAAGCATAATATGGCTAATAATATGAGTTAGATTGATAATAATAAGAGTAATAAGTATAGTAATTATCGTTCTATCGATCATTTAAGCGTAATATGGCTAATAATATGAGTTAGATTGATAATAATAAGAATAATAAGTATAGTAATTGTCGTTCTATCGATCATATAAGCATAATAAGGCTAATAATATGAGTTAGGTTGATAATAATAAGAGTAATAGGTATAGAAATGTCGTCCTATCGATCATATCTGCATAATATTTTTAATAATATGAGTTAGATTGATAATAATAAGAGTAATAAGTATAGTAATTGTCGTTCTATCGATCATTTAAGCATAATATGGCTAATAATATGAGATAGGTTGATAAAAATAAGAATAATAAGTATAGTAATTGTCGTTCTATCGATCATTTAAGCATAATATCGCTAATAATATGAGTTAGGGTGATAATAATAAGAGTTATAAGTATAGTGATTGTCGTTCTATCGATCAAATTTGCATAATATGGTTAATAATATGTGTTAGATTCATAATAATAAGAGTAATAAGTATAGTAATTGTCGTTCTATCGATCCTATAAGAATAATATGGATAATAATATGAGTTAGATTGATAATAATAAGAGTAATAAGTATAGTAATTGTCGTTCTATCGATCATTTAAGCATAATATGGCGGATAATATGAGTTAGATCGATAATGATAAGAGTAATAAGTACAGTAATTGTCGTTCTATCGATCATATAAGCATAATATGGGTAATAATATGAGTTAGATTGATAACAGTGAGTGTAATAAGTATAGTAATTGTCGTTCTGTCGATCAAATAAGCACAGTATGGCTAATAATATGAGTTAGATTGATAATAATAAGAGTAATAAGTATAGTAATTGTCGTTCTATCGATCATATAAGCATAATATGGCTAATAATATGAGTTAGGTTGATAATAATAAGAGTAATAGGTATAGAAATGTCGTGCTATCGATAATATCTGCATAATATTTTTAATAATATGAGTTAGATTGATAATAGTGAGTGTAATAAGTATAGTAATTGTCGTTTTATCGATCATATTAGCATAATATGGTTAATAATATGAGTTAGATTGATAATAATAAGAGTAATAAGTATAGTAATTGTCGTTCTATCGATCATTTAAGCATAATATGGCTACTAATATGAGTTAGGTTGCTAAAAATAAGAATGATAAGTATAGTAATTGTCGTTCTATCGATCATATAAGCATAATATGGCTAATAATATGAGTTAGATTGATAATAGTAAGTGTAATAAGTATAGTAATTGTCGTTCTGTCGATCATATAAGCATAATATGGCTAATAATATGAGTTAGATTGATAATAATAAGAGTAATGAGTATAGTAATTCTCGTTCTATCGATCATATCTGCATAATATGGTTAATAATATGAGTTAGATTCATAATAATAAGAGTAATAAGTATAGTAATTGTCGTTCTAACGATCATTTAAGCATAATATGGCTGATAATATGAGTTAGGTTGATAATAATAAGAGTAATAAGTATAGTGATTGTCGTACTATCGATCACATTTGCATAATATGGTTAGTAATATGAGTTATATTGATAACAGTGAGTGTAATAAGTGTAGTAATTGTCGTTCTGTCGATCATATAAGCATAATATGGCTAATAATATGAGTTAGATTGATAATAATAAGAGTAATGAGTATAGTAATTCTCGTTCTATCGATCATATACGCATAATATGGCTAATAATATGAGTTAGGTTGATAAAAATAAGAATAATAAGTATAGTAATTGTCGTTCTATCGATCATTTAAGCATAATATGGCTAATAATATGAGTTAGGGTGATAATAATAAGAGTTATAAGTATAGTGATTGTCGTTCTATCGATCAAATTTGCATAATATGGTTAATAATATGTGTTAGATTCATAATAATAAGAGTAATAGGTATAGTAATTGTCGTTCTATCGATCCTATAAGAATAATATGGATAATAATATGAGTTAGGTTGACAATAATAAGAGTAATAGGTATAGAAATGTCGTGCTATCGATCATATCTGCATAATATTTTTAATAATATGAGTTAGATTGATAATAGTGAGTGTAATAAGTATAGTAATTGTCGTTTTATCGATCATATTAGCATAATATGGTTAATAATATGAGTTAGATTGATAATAATAAGAGTAATAAGTATAGTAATTGTCGTTCTATCGATCATTTAAGCATAATATGGCTACTAATATGAGTTAGGTTGCTAAAAATAAGAATGATAAGTATAGTAATTGTCGTTCTATCGATTATATAAGCATAATATGGCTAACAATATGAGTTAGATTGATAATAGTAAGTGTAATAAGTATAGTAATTGTCGTTTTGTCGATCATATAAGCATAATATGGCTAATAATATGAGTTAGGGTGATAATAATAAGAGTTATAAGTATAGTGATTGTCGTTCTATCGATCAAATTTGCATAATATGGCTAATAATATGAGTTAGATTGATAATAGTAAGTGTAATAAGTATAGTAATTGTCGTTCTGTCGATCATATAAGCATAATATGGCTAATAATATGAGTTAGATTGATAATAATAAGAGTAATGAGTATAGTAATTCTCGTTCTATCGATCATATCTGCATAATATGGTTAATAATATGAGTTAGATTCATAATAATAAGAGTAATAAGTATAGTAATTGTCGTTCTAACGATCATTTAAGCATAATATGGCTGATAATATGAGTTAGGTTGATAATAATAAGAGTAATAAGTATAGTGATTGTCGTACTATCGATCACATTTGCATAATATGGTTAGTAATATGAGTTATATTGATAACAGTGAGTGTAATAAGTATAGTAATTGTCGTTCTGTCGATCATATAAGCATAATATGGCTAATAATATGAGTTAGATTGATAATAATAAGAGTAATGAGTATAGTAATTCTCGTTCTATCGATCATATACGCATAATATGGCTAATAATATGAGTTAGGTTGATAAAAATAAGAATAATAAGTATAGTAATTGTCGTTCTATCGATCATTTAAGCATAATATGGCTAATAATATGAGTTAGGGTGATAATAATAAGAGTTATAAGTATAGTGATTGTCGTTCTATCGATCAAATTTGCATAATATGGTTAATAATATGTGTTAGATTCATAATAATAAGAGTAATAAGTATAGTAATTGTCGTTCTATCGATCCTATAAGAATAATATGGATAATAATATGAGTTAGGTTGATAATAATAAGAGTAATAGGTATAGTAATTGTCGTTCTATCGATCATTTAAGCATAATATGGCTGATAATATGAGTTAGGTTGATAATAATAAGAGTAATAGGTATAGAAATGTCGTCCTATCGATCATATCTGCATAATATTTTTAATAATATGAGTTAGATTGATAATAATAAGAGTAATAAGTATAGTAATTGTCGTTCTATCGATCATTTAAGCATAATATGGCTACTAATATGAGTTAGGTTGCTAAAAATAAGAATGATAAGTATAGTAATTGTCGTTCTATCGATTATATAAGCATAATATGGCTAATAATATGAGTTAGATTGATAATAGTAAGTGTAATAAGTATAGTAATTGTCGTTCTGTCGATCATATAAGCATAATATGGCTAATAATATGAGTTAGGGTGATAATAATAAGAGTTATAAGTATAGTGATTGTCGTTCTATCGATCAAATTTGCATAATATGGATAATAATATGAGTTAGGTTGACAATAATAAGAGTAATAGGTATAGAAATGTCGTGCTATCGATCATATCTGCATAATATTTTTAATAATATGAGTTAGATTGATAATAGTGAGTGTAATAAGTATAGTAATTGTCGTTTTATCGATCATATTAGCATAATATGGTTAATAATATGAGTTAGATTGATAATAATAAGAGTAATAAGTATAGTAATTGTCGTTCTATCGATCATTTAAGCATAATATGGCTACTAATATGAGTTAGGTTGCTAAAAATAAGAATGATAAGTATAGTAATTGTCGTTCTATCGATTATATAAGCATAATATGGCTAATAATATGAGTTAGATTGATAATAGTAAGTGTAATAAGTATAGTAATTGTCGTTCTGTCGATCATATAAGCATAATATGGCTAATAATATGAGTTAGGGTGATAATAATAAGAGTTATAAGTATAGTGATTGTCGTTCTATCGATCAAATTTGCATAATATGGCTAATAATATGAGTTAGATTGATAATAGTAAGTGTAATAAGTATAGTAATTGTCGTTCTGTCGATCATATAAGCATAATATGGCTAATAATATGAGTTAGATTGATAATAATAAGAGTAATGAGTATAGTAATTCTCGTTCTATCGATCATATCTGCATAATATGGTTAATAATATGAGTTAGATTCATAATAATAAGAGTAATAAGTATAGTAATTGTCGTTCTAACGATCATTTAAGCATAATATGGCTGATAATATGAGTTAGGTTGATAATAATAAGAGTAATAAGTATAGTGATTGTCGTACTATCGATCACATTTGCATAATATGGTTAGTAATATGAGTTATATTGATAACAGTGAGTGTAATAAGTATAGTAATTGTCGTTCTGTCGATCATATAAGCATAATATGGCTAATAATATGAGTTAGATTGATAATAATAAGAGTAATGAGTATAGTAATTCTCGTTCTATCGATCATATACGCATAATATGGCTAATAATATGAGTTAGGTTGATAAAAATAAGAATAATAAGTATAGTAATTGTCGTTCTATCGATCATTTAAGCATAATATGGCTACTAATATGAGTTAGATTGATAATAATAAGAGTAATGAGTATAGTAATTGTCGGTCTATAGATCATATCTGCATAATATGGTTAATAATATGAGTTAGATTGATAATAGTGAGTGTAATAAGTATAGTAATTATCTTTCTATCGATCATATAAGCATAATATGGTTAATAATATGAGTTAGATTGATAACAGTGAGTGTAATAAGTATAGTAATTGTCGTTCTGTCGATCATATAGGCATAGTATGGCTAATAATATGAGTTAGATTGATAATAATAAGAGTAATAAGTATAGTAATTGTCGTTCTATCGATCATTTACGCATAATATGGATAATAATAATAATATGAGTTAGATTCATAATAATAAGAATAATAAGTATAGTAACTGTCGTTCTATTTACCCAAGCGGTAGCCTCCCTGGGTGTGCGTAACGCATTTCCCCTCCCTCCCTCAAAAAAAAAAAAAAAAAAAAAAAAAAAAACTGTCGTTCTATCGACCATATAAGCATAATATGGCTAATAATATGAGTTAGGTTGATAATAATAAGAGTAATAGGTATAGAAATGTCGTGCTATCGATCATATCTGCATAATATTTTTAATAATATGAGTTAGATTGATAATAGTGAGTGTCATAAGTATAGTAATTGTCGTTTTATCGATCATATTAGCATAATATGGTTAATAATATGAGTTAGATTGATGATAATAAGAGTAATAAGTATAGTAATTGTCGTTCTATCGATCATTTAAGCATAATATGGCTACTAATATGAGTTAGGTTGCTAAAAATAAGAATGATAAGTATAGTAATTGTCCTTCTATCGATCATATAAGCATAATATGGCTAATAATACGAGTTAGATTGATAATAATAAGAGTAACAAGTATAGTAATTGTCGTTCTGTCGATCACATAAGAATAATATGGCCAATGATACGAGTTAGATTGATAATAATAAGAGTAATAAGTATAGTAATTGTCGTTCTATCGATCATATAAGCATAATATGTCTAATAATATGAGTTAGATCGATAATAATAAGAGTAATAAGAGTAATAAGTATAGTAATTGTCGTTCTATCGATCATATTTGCATAATATGGTTAATAATATGAGTTAGATTGATAATAGTGAGTGTAATAACTATAGTAATTGTCGTTCTGTCGATCATATAAGCATAATATGTATAATAATATGAGTTAGATTGATAACAGTGAGTGTAATAAGTATAGTAATTGTCGTTCTGTCGATCATATAAGCATAATATGGCTAATAATATGAGTTAGATTGATAATAATAAGAGTAATGAGTATAGTAATTATCTTTCTATCGATCATATAAGCATAATATGGCTAATAATATGAGTTAGATTGATAATAATAAGAGTAATGAGTATAGTAATTGTCGGTCTATAGATCATATCTGCATAATATGGTTAATAATATGAGTTAGATTGATAATAGTGAGTGTAATAAGTATAGTAATTATCTTTCTATCGATCATATAAGCATAATATGGTTAATAATATGAGTTAGATTGATAACAGTGAGTGTAATAAGTATAGTAATTGTCGTTCTGTCGATCATATAAGCATAGTATGGCTAATAATATGAGTTAGATTGATAATAATAAGAGTAATAAGTATAGTAATTATCGTTCTATCGATCATTTAAGCGTAATATGGCTAATAATATGAGTTAGATTGATAATAATAAGAATAATAAGTATAGTAATTGTCGTTCTATCGATCATATAAGCATAATAAGGCTAATAATATGAGTTAGGTTGATAATGATAAGAGTAATAGGTATAGAAATGTCGTCCTATCGATCATATCTGCATAATATTTTTAATAATATGAGTTAGATTGATAATAATAAGAGTAATAAGTATAGTAATTGTCGTTCTATCGATCATTTAAGCATAATATGGCTAATAATATGAGATAGGTTGATAAAAATAAGAATAATAAGTATAGTAATTGTCGTTCTATCGATCATTTAAGCATAATATGGCTAATAATATGAGTTAGGGTGATAATAATAGGAGTTATAAGTATAGTGATTGTCGTTCTATCGATCAAATTTGCATAATATGGTTAATAACATGTGTTAGATTCATAATAATAAGAGTAATAAGTATAGTGATTGTCGTTCTATCGATCCTATAAGAATAATATGGATAATAATATGAGTTAGGTTGATAATAATAAGAGTAATAGGTATACTAATTGTCGTTCTATCGATCATTTAAGCATAATATGGCTGATAATATGAGTTAGGTTGATAATAATAAGAGTAATAAGTATAGTGATTGTCGTTCTATCGATCAAATTTGCATAATATGGTTAATAATATGTGTTAGATTGATAACGGTGAGTGTAATAAGTATAGCAATTTTCGTTCTGTCGACCATATAAGCATAGTATGGCTAATAATATGAGTTAGATTGATAATAATAAGAGTAATAAGTATAGTAATTGTCGTTCTATCGATCATTTACGCATAATATGGCTAATAATAATAATATGAGTTAGATTCATAATAATAAGAATAATAAGTATAGTAACTGTCGTTCTATTTACCCAAGCGGTAGCCTCCCTGGGTGTGCGTAACGCATTTCCCCTCCCTCCCTCAAAAAAAAAAAAAAAAAAAAAAAACTGTCGTTCTATCGATCATATAAGCATAATATGGCTAATAATATGAGTTAGGTTGATAATAATAAGAGTAATAGGTATAGAAATGTCGTGCTATCGATCATATCTGCATAATATTTTTAATAATATGAGTTAGATTGATAATAGTGAGTGTCATAAGTATAGTAATTGTCGTTTTATCGATCATATTAGCATAATATGGTTAATAATATGAGTTAGATTGATGATAATAAGAGTAATAAGTATAGTAATCGTCGTTCTATCGATCATTTAAGCATAATATGGCTACTAATATGAGTTAGGTTGCTAAAAATAAGAATGATAAGTATAGTAATTGTCCTTCTATCGATCATATAAGCATAATATGGCTAATAATACGAGTTAGATTGATAATAATAAGAGTAACAAGTATAGTAATTGTCGTTCTGTCGATCACATAAGAATAATATGGCCAATGATACGAGTTAGATTGATAATAATAAGAGTAATAAGTATAGTAATTGTCGTTCTATCGATCATATAAGCATAATATGTCTAATAATATGAGTTAGATCGATAATAATAAGAGTAATAAGAGTAATAAGTATAGTAATTGTCGTTCTATCGATCATATTTGCATAATATGGTTAATAATATGAGTTAGATTGATAATAGTGAGTGTAATAACTATAGTAATTGTCGTTCTGTCGATCATATAAGCATAATATGTATAATAATATGAGTTAGATTGATAGCAGTGAGTGTAATAAGTATAGTAATTGTCGTTCTGTCGATCATATAAGCATAATATGGCTAATAATATGAGTTAGATTGATAATAATAAGAGTAATAAGTATAGTAATTGTCGTTCTATCGTTCACATAAGCATAATATGGCTAATAGTATGAGTTAGATTGATAATAATAAGAGTAATAAGTATAGTAATTGTTGTTCTATCGATCATTTAAGCATAATATGGCTAATGATATGAGTTAGATTGATAATAATGAGAGTAATAAGTATAGTAATTGTCGTTCTATCGATCATATAAGCATAATATGGCTAATAATATGAGTTAGATTGATAATAATAAGAGTAATGAGTATAGTAATTGTAGTTCTATCGATCATATCTGCATAATATGGTTAATAATATGAGTTAGATTGATAATAATAAGAGCAATGAGTATAGTAATTGTCGTTCTATCGATCATATCTACATAATATGGTTAATAATATGAGTTAGATTGATAATAGTAAGAATAATAAGGATAGTAATTGTCGTTCTGACGATCATATAAGCATAATATGGCTAACAATATGAGTTAGATTGATAATAATAAGAGTAATAAGTATAGTAATTGTCGTTCTATCGATCATATAAGCATAATATGTCTAATAATATGAGTTAGATTGATAATAGTAAGAATAATAAGGATAGTAATTGTCGTTCTGACGATCATATAAGCATAATATGGCTAACGATATGAGTTAGATTGATAATAATAAGAGTAATAAGTATAGTAATTGTCGTTATATCGATCACATAAGCATAATAGGGCTAATAATATGAGTTAGATTGATAACAATAAGAGTAATGAGTATACTAGTTGTCGTTTTATCGATCATATACGCATAATATGGCTAATAATATGAGTTAGGTTGATAAAAATAAGAATAATAAGTATAGTAATTGTCGTTCTATCGATCATTTAAGCATAATATGGCTAATAATATGAGTTAGGGTGATAATAATAAGAGTTATAAGTATAGTGATTGTCGTTCTATCGATCAAATTTGCATAATATGGTTAATAATATGTGTTAGATTCATAATAATAAGAGTAATAAGTATAGTAATTGTCGTTCTATCGACCCTATAAGAATAATATGGATAATAATATGAGTTAGGTTGATAATAATAAGAGTAATAGGTATAGTAATTGTCGTTCTATCGATCATTTAAGCATAATATGGCTGATAATATGAGTTAGATTGATAATAATAAGAGTAATAAGTATAGTAATTGTCGTTATATCGATCACATAAGCATAATAGGGCTAATAATATGAGTTAGATTGATAATAATAAGAGTAATGAGTATACTAATTGTCGTTTATCGATCATATACGCATAATATGGCTAATAATATGAGTTAGGTTGATAAAAATAAAAATAATAAGTATAGTAATTGTCGTTCTATCGATCATTTAAGCATAATATGGCTAATAATATGAGTTAGGGTGATAATAATAAGAGTTATAAGTATAGTGATTGTCGTTCTATCGATCAAATTTGCATAATATGGTTAATAATATGTGTTAGATTCATAATAATAAGAGTAATAAGTATAGTAATTGTCGTTCTATCGACCCTATAAGAATAATATGGATAATAATATGAGTTAGGTTGATAATAATAAGAGTAATAGGTATAGTAATTGTCGTTCTATCGATCATTTAAGCATAATATGGCTGATAATATGAGTTAGATCGATAATGATAAGAGTAATAAGTACAGTAATTGTCGTCCTATCGATCATATAAGCATAATATGGGTAATAATATGAGTTAGATTGATAATAATAAGAGTAATGAGTATAGTAATTGTAGTTCTATCGATCATATCTGCATAATATGGTTAATAATATGAGTTAGATTGATAATAATAAGAGCAATGAGTATAGTAATTGTCGTTCTATCGATCATATCTACATAATATGGTTAATAATATGAGTTAGATTGATAATAGTAAGAATAATAAGGATAGTAATTGTCGTTCTGACGATCATATAAGCATAATATGGCTAACAATATGAGTTAGATTGATAATAATAAGAGTAATAAGTATAGTAATTGTCGTTCTATCGATCATATAAGCATAATATGTCTAATAATATGAGTTAGATTGATAATAGTAAGAATAATAAGGATAGTAATTGTCGTTCTGACGATCATATAAGCATAATATGGCTAACGATATGAGTTAGATTGATAATAATAAGAGTAATAAGTATAGTAATTGTCGTTATATCGATCACATAAGCATAATAGGGCTAATAATATGAGTTAGATTGATAATAATAAGAGTAATGAGTATACTAATTGTCGTTTTATCGATCATATACGCATAATATGGCTAATAATATGAGTTAGGTTGATAAAAATAAGAATAATAAGTATAGTAATTGTCGTTCTATCGATCATTTAAGCATAATATGGCTAATAATATGAGTTAGGGTGATAATAATAAGAGTTATAAGTATAGTGATTGTCGTTCTATCGATCAAATTTGCATAATATGGTTAATAATATGTGTTAGATTCATAATAATAAGAGTAATAAGTATAGTAATTGTCGTTCTATCGACCCTATAAGAATAATATGGATAATAATATGAGTTAGGTTGATAATAATAAGAGTAATAGGTATAGTAATTGTCGTTCTATCGATCATTTAAGCATAATATGGCTGATAATATGAGTTAGATTGATAATAATAAGAGTAATAAGTATAGTAATTGTCGTTATATCGATCACATAAGCATAATAGGGCTAATAATATGAGTTAGATTGATAATAATAAGAGTAATGAGTATACTAATTGTCGTTTTATCGATCATATACGCATAATATGGCTAATAATATGAGTTAGGTTGATAAAAATAAAAATAATAAGTATAGTAATTGTCGTTCTATCGATCATTTAAGCATAATATGGCTAATAATATGAGTTAGGGTGATAATAATAAGAGTTATAAGTATAGTGATTGTCGTTCTATCGATCAAATTTGCATAATATGGTTAATAATATGTGTTAGATTCATAATAATAAGAGTAATAAGTATAGTAATTGTCGTTCTATCGACCCTATAAGAATAATATGGATAATAATATGAGTTAGGTTGATAATAATAAGAGTAATGGGTATAGTAATTGTCGTTCTATCGATCATTTAAGCATAATATGGCTGATAATATGAGTTAGATCGATAATGATAAGAGTAATAAGTACAGTAATTGTCGTCCTATCGATCATATAAGCATAATATGGGTAATAATATGAGTTAGATTGATAATAATAAGAGTAATGAGTATAGTAATTGTAGTTCTATCGATCATATCTGCATAATATGGTTAATAATATGAGTTAGATTCATAATAATAAGAGTAATAAGTATAGTGATTGTCGTCCTATCGATCCTATAAGAATAATATGGATCATAATATGAGTTAGGTTGATAATAATAAGAGTAATAGGTATACTAATTGTTGTTCTATCGATCATTTAAGCATAATATGGCTGATAATATGAGTTAGGTTGATAATAATAAGAGTAATAAGTATAGTGATTGTCGTTCTATCGATCAAATTTGCATAATATGGTTAATAATATGTGTTAGATTGATAACAGTGAGTGTAATAAGTATAGTAATTTTCGTTCTGTCGACCATATAAGCATAGTATGGCTAATAATATGAGTTAGATTGATAATAATAAGAGGAACAAGTATAGTAATTGTCGTTCTATCGATCATTTACGCATAATATGGCTAATAATAATAATATGAGTTAGATTCATAATAATAAGAATAATAAGTATAGTAACTGTCGTTCTATTTACCCAAGCGGTAGCCTCCCTGGGTGTGCGTAACGCATTTCCCCTCCCTCCCTCAAAAAAAAAAAAAAAAAAAAAAAAAAAACTGTCGTTCTATCGATCATATAAGCATAATATGGCTAATAATATGAGTTAGGTTGATAATAATAAGAGTAATGAGTATAGTAATTCTCGTTCTATCGATCATATCTGCATAATATGGTTAATAATATGAGTTAGATTCATAATAATAAGAGTAATAAGTATAGTAATTGTCGTTCTACCGATCATTTAAGCATAATATGGCTGATAATATGAGTTAGGTTGATAATAATAAGAGTAATAAGTATAGTGATTGTCGTACTATCGATCACATTTGCATAATATGGTTAGTAATATGAGTTATATTGACAACAGTGAGTGTAATAAGTATAGTAATTGTCGTTCTGTCGATCATATAAGCATAATATGGCTAATAATATGTGTTAGATTGATAATAATAAGAGTAATGAGTATAGTAATTCTCGTTCTATCGATCATATACGCATAATATGGCTAATAATATGAGTTAGGTTGATAAAAATAAGAATAATAAGTATAGTAATTGTTGTTCTATCTATCATTTAAGCATAATATGGCTAATAATATGAGTTAGGGTGATAATAATAAGAGTTATAAGTATAGTGATTGTCGTTCTATCGATCAAATTTGCATAATATGGTTAATAATATGTGTTAGATTCATAATAATACGAGTAATAAGTATAGTAATTGTCGTTCTATCGATCCTATAAGAATAAAATGGATAATAATATGAGTTAGGTTGATAATAATAAGAGTAATAGGTATAGTAATTGTCGTTCTATCGATCATTTAAGCATAATATGGCTGATAATATGAGTTAGATCGATAATGATAAGAGTAATAAGTACAGTAATTGTCGTTCTATCGATCATATAAGCATAATATGGGTAATAATATGAGTTAGATTGATAACAGTGAGTGTAATAAGTATAGTAATTGTCGTTCTGTCGATCATATAAGCATAGTATGGCTAATAATATGAGTTAGATTGATAATAATAAGAGTAATAACTATAGTAATTGTCGTTCTGTCGATCATATAAGCATAATATGTATAATAATATGAGTTAGATTGATAGCAGTGAGTGTAATAAGTATAGTAATTGTCGTTCTGTCGATCATATAAGCATAATATGGCTAATAATATGAGTTAGATTGATAATAATGAGAGTAATAAGTATAGTAATTGTCGTTCTATCGATCAAATTTGCATAATATGGTTAATAATATGTGTTAGATTCATAATAATAAGAGTAATAAGTATAGTAATTGTCGTTCTATCGATCCTATAAGAATAATATGGATAATAATATGAGTTAGGTTGATAATAATAAGAGTAATAGGTATAGTAATTGTCGTTCTATCGATCATTTAAGCATAACATGGCTGATAATATGAGTTAGATCGATAATGATAAGAGTAATAAGTACAGTAATTGTCGTTCTATCGATCATATAAGCATAATATGGGTAATAATATGAGTTAGATTGATAATAATAAGAGTAATGAGTATAGTAATTGTAGTTCTATCGATCATATCTGCATAATATGGTTAATAATATGAGTTAGATTCATAATAATAAGAGTAATAAGTATAGTGATTGTCGTTCTATCGATCCTATAAGAATAATATGGATAATAATATGAGTTAGGTTGATAATAATAAGAGTAATAGGTATACTAATTGTCGCTCTATCGATCATTTAAGCATAATATGGCTGATAATATGAGTTAGGTTGATAATAATAAGAGTAATAAGTATAGTGATTGTCGTTCTATCGATCAAATTTGCATAATATGGTTAATGATATGTGTTAGATTGATAACAGTGAGTGTAATAAGTATAGTAATTTTCGTTCTGTCGACCATATAAGCATAGTATGGCTAATAATATGAGTCAGATTGATAATAATAAGAGTAATAAGTATAGTAATTGTCGTTCTATCGATCATTTACGCATAATATGGCTAATAATAATAATATGAGTTAGATTGATAATAATAAGAATAATAAGTATAGTAACTGTCGTTCTATTTACCCAAGCGGTAGCCTCCCTGGGTGTGCGTAACGCATTTCCCCTCCCTCCCTCAAAAAAAAAAAAAAAAAAAAAACTGTCGTTCTATCGATCATATAAGCATAATATGGCTAATAATATGAGTTAGGTTGATAATAATAAGAGTAATAGGTATAGAAATGTCGTGCTATCGATCATATCTGCATAATATGGTTAATAATATGAGTTAGATTGATAATAATAAGAGTAATAAGTATAGTAATTGTCGTTCGATCGATCATATAATCATAATATGGCTAATAATATGAGTTAGTTTGATAATAATAAGAGTAATGAGTATAGTAATTGTCGTTCTATCGATCATATAAGCATAATATGGCTAATAATACGAGTTAGATTGATAATAATAAGAGTAACAAGTATAGTAATTGTCGTTCTGTCGATCACATAAGAATAATATGGCCAATAATACGAGTTAGATTGATAATAATAAGAGTAATAAGTATAGTAATTGTCGTTCTATCGATCATATAAGCATAATATGTCTAATAATATGAGTTAGATCGATAATAATAAGAGTAATAAGAGTAATAAGTATAGTAATTGTCGTTCTATCGATCATATTTGCATAATATGGTTAATAATATGAGTTAGATTGATAATAGTGAGTGTACTAACTATAGTAATTGTCGTTCTGTCGATCATATAAGCATAATATGTATAATAATATGAGTTAGATTGATAGCAGTGAGTGTAATAAGTATAGTAATTGTCGTTCTGTCGATCATATAAGCATAATATGGCTAATAATATGAGTTAGATTGATAATAATAAGAGCAATAAGTATAGTAATTGTCGGTCTATCGTTCACATAAGCATAATATGGCTAATAGTATGAGTTAGATTGATAATAATAAGAGTAATAAGTATAGTAATTGTTGTTCTATCGATCATTTAAGCACAATATGGCTAATAATATGAGCTAGATTGATAATAATAAGAGTAATGAGTATAGTAATTGTCGTTCTGTCGATCATATAAGCATAATATGGCTAATAATATGAGTTAGATTGATAATAATAAGAGTAATAAGTACAGTAATTGTCGTTCAATCGATCATACAATCATAATATGGCTAATAATATGAGTTAGTTTGATAATAATAAGAATAATGAGTATAGTAATTGTCGTTCTATCGATCATATAAGCATACTATGGCTAATAATACGAGTTAGATTGATAATAATAAGAGTAACAAGTATAGTAATTGTCGTTCTGTCGATCACATAAGAATAATATGGCGAATAATACGAGTTAGATTGATAATAATAAGAGTAATAAGTATAGTAATTGTCGTTCTATCGATCATATAAGCATAATATGTCTAATAATATGAGTTAGATCGATAATAATAAGAGTAATAAGAGCAATAAGTATAGTAATTGTCGTTCTATCGATCATATTTGCATAATATGGTTAATAATATGAGTTAGATTGATAATAGTGACTGTAATAACTATAGTAATTGTCGTTCTGTCGATCATATAAGCATAATATGTATAATAATATGAGTTAGATTGATAGCAGTGAGTGTAATAAGTATAGTAATTGCCGTTCTGTCGATCATATAAGCATAATATGGCTAATAATATGAGTTAGATTGATAATAATAAGAGTAATAAGTATAGTAATTGTCGTTCTATCGTTCACATAAGCATAATATGGCTAATAGTATGAGTTAGATTGATAATAATAAGAGTAATAGGTATAGTAATTGTTGTTCTATCGATCATTTAAGCATAATATGGCTAATGATATGAGTTAGATTGATAATAATAAGAGTAATAAGTATAGTAATTGTCGTTCTATCGATCATATAATCATAATATGGCTAATAATATGAGTTAGTTTGATAATAATAAGAGTAATGAGTATAGTAATTGTCGTTCTATCGATCATATACGCATAGTATGGCTAATAATACGAGTTAGATTGATAATAATAAGAGTAACAAGTATAGTAATTGTCGTTCTGTCGATCACATAAGAATAATATGGCCAATAATACGAGTTAGATTGATAATAATAAGAGTAATAAGTATAGTAATTGTCGTTCTATCGATCATATAAGCATAATATGTCTAATAATATGAGTTAGATCGATAATAATAAGAGTAATAAGAGTAATAAGTATAGTAATTGTCGTTCTATCGATCATATTTGCATAATATGGTTAATAATATGAGTTAGATTGATAATAGTGAGTGTACTAACTATAGTAATTGTCGTTCTGTCGATCATATAAGCATAATATGTATAATAATATGAGTTAGATTGATAGCAGTGAGTGTAATAAGTATAGTAATTGTCGTTCTGTCGATCATATAAGCATAATATGGCTAATAATATGAGTTAGATTGATAATAATAAGAGCAATAAGTATAGTAATTGTCGGTCTATCGTTCACATAAGCATAATATGGCTAATAGTATGAGTTAGATTGATAATAATAAGAGTAATAAGTATAGTAATTGTTGTTCTATCGATCATTTAAGCATAATATGGCTAATAATATGAGTTAGATTGATAATAATAAGAGTAATGAGTATAGTAATTGTCGTTCTGTCGATCATATAAGCATAATATGGCTAATAGTATGAGTTAGATTGATAATAATAAGAGTAATGAGTATAGTAGTTCTCGTTCTATCGATCATATCTGCATAATATGGTTAATAATATGAGTTAGATTCATAATAATAAGAGTAATAAGTATAGTAATTGTCGTTCTAACGATCATTTAAGCATAATATGGCTGATAATATGAGTTAGATTGATAATAATAAGAGTAACAAGTATAGTAATTGTCGTTCTGTCGATCACATAAGAATAATATGGCCAATAATACGAGTTAGATTGATAATAATAAGAGTAATAAGTATAGTAATTGTCGTTCTATCGATCATATAAGCATAATATGTCTAATAATATGAGTTAGATCGATAATAATAAGAGTAATAAGAGTAATAAGTATAGTAATTGTCGTTCTATCGATCATATTTGCATAATATGGTTAATAATATGAGTTAGATTGATAATAGTGAGTGTAATAACTATAGTAATTGTCGTTCTGTCGATCATATAAGCATAATATATATAATAATATGAGTTAGATTGATAGCAGTGAGTGTAATAAGTATAGTAATTGCCGTTCTGTCGATCATATAAGCATAATATGGCTAATAATATGAGTTAGATTGATAATAATAAGAGTAATAAGTATAGTAATTGTCGTTCTATCGTTCACATAAGCATAATATGGCTAATAGTATGAGTTAGATTGATAATAATAAGAGTAATAGGTATAGTAATTGTTGTTCTATCGATCATTTAAGCATAATATGGCTAATGATATGAGTTAGATTGATAATAATAAGAGTAATAAGTATAGTAATTGTCGTTCTATCGATCATATAAGCATAATATGGCTAATAATATGAGTTAGATTGATAATAATAAGAGTAATGAGTATAGTAATTGTAGTTCTATCGATCATATCTGCATAATATGGTTAATAATATGAGTTAGATTGATAATAATAAGAGTAATGAGTATAGTAATTGTCGTTCTATCGATCATATTTACATAATATGGTTAATAATATGAGTTAGATTGATAATAGTAAGAATAATAAGGATAGTAATTGTCGTTCTGACGATCATATAAGCATAATATGGCTAACAATATGAGTTAGATTGATAATAATAAGAGTAATAAGTATAGTAATTGTCGTTCTATCGATCATATAAGCATAATATGTCTAATAATATGAGTTAGATTGATAATAGTAAGAATAATAAGGATAGTAATTGTCGTTCTGACGATCATATAAGCATAATATGGCTAACGATATGAGTTAGATTGATAATAATAAGAGCAATAAGTATAGTAATTGTCGTTATATCGATCACATAAGCATAATAGGGCTAATAATATGAGTTAGATTGATAATAATAAGAGTAATAAGTATAGTAATTGTCGTTCTATCGATCATTTAAGCATAATATGGCTACTAATATGAGTTAGGTTGCTAAAATAAGAATGATAAGTATAGTAATTGTCGTTCTATCGATCATATAAGCATAATATGGCTAATAATATGAGTTAGATTGATAATAGTAAGTGTAATAAGTATAGTAATTGTCGTTCTGTCGATCATATAAGCATAATATGGCTAATAATATGAGTTAGATTGATAATAATAAGAGTAATGAGTATAGTAATTCTCGTGCTTTCGATCATATCTGCATAATATGGTTAATAATATGAGTTAGATTCATAATAATAAGAGTAATAAGTATAGTAATTGTCGTTCTAACGATCATTTAAGCATAATATGGCTGATAATATGAGTTAGGTTGATAATAATAAGAGTAATAAGTATAGTGATTGTCGTACTATCGATCACATTTGCATAATATGGTTAGTAATATGAGTTATATTGATAACAGTGAGTGTAATAAGTATAGTAATTGTCGTTCTGTCGATCATATAAGCATAATATGGCTAATAATATGAGTTAGATTGATAATAATAAGAGTAATGAGTATAGTAATTGTCGTTCTGTCGATCATATAAGCATAATATGGCTAATAATACGAGTTAGATTGATAATAATAAGAGTAACAAGTATAGTAATTGTCGTTCTGTCGATCACATAAGAATAATATGGCCAATATACGAGTTAGATTGATAATAATAAGAGTAATAAGTACAGTAATTGTCGTTCTATCGATCATATAAGCATAATATGTCTAATAATATGA